>NC_069786.1:102088278-102391309 GCF_027406575.1 Nycticebus coucang | reverse complement strand
TATTAGAGTGGTTTAAGTAATGGCTTGCTTATAGGGAAGATGCTGAAAATATTCTAAAATTATTTGTCATTAGTCAGTTCTTTTAGTAATTCCTTGGATATGACTCCATAATTGGGGAAGAGGAGAATTGAGGTAAGTGGCATAATGTTAATGTTTATATAGTAAAAAGGTTAATGTAAGTCAGCCCAGCATATGAATTTCCTATTATTAGGAAATTATTTCAATGAACGGGGGTTTGAATCCTCCCACTGTTACGTGAACAGTAAGATTAATAAATGTTTCAAGACCAACTTTGTTTCCTTCAACAGGAGGGATGAGTTTTCCTACCCCTGTCTCTATGAAATAGGAAATGGAGCTCGTGTTCCTGTGATGGCTGTCATCTAGCTTGGAACAACTTCCCATCTCAGCCTCCAGGGCACAGGAGACCACAGAACCCTGCCTAGAGCTAGAGAGAAGGGAGTGTAGCCCGCAGTGCAGAGAACACTTACCCAGCAAGATTGCTACTGTCACATAAGGTCTCTGATCTGGGTGTGAAGTATATTTCCTTCACACCCAGATTTGGTGAAAAAACAAGCTCTGGAATAAAGAATTCAATTCCAGCTGTCTTTGCTGGACTGTACCTATTACACTATAAAAACAATAACTACTTTTGTTATCTAAATAACTGAGTAAATTGAATGCTTACGCTACTTCTGTTATTAATTAATGAACTTTGGCTATAAAAAGAACCAAATTCTGTTGTATGAGCACTCCTTCATTTCTGAAATTTAGCTCAATAGCTTTGTTTTCTTAGATGCTTCCATCCTATTTAAAGTTTTTACTTGAACTTTGCTGTGAGTAGGAAAATTAGGAGTTGGAAGCTAAACTTCAAAGGGAAATATAATTTTACTCTTCTAACTACATTGCTGAGATCAAAAGCATTTGAGGGGTGACCTCGGTGGCCATTACGAGTAATTGGAAAAGTAGTACAATTTCTTATTACCGCATCTAAAAATGAGGACAACATACTTTACATATCACATTTATATAAAAACTTGCAGAAACTCAATCCACTTGTCTTAACTAGAAGCCATTATAAAGAAAAACATTTCATTGTTTTAATAACTCATGTTCAGAAGTATAACTGCCCTTATTTAAGCACTCCTTAGCAGAAACATTAAAATCAATCCTAGAGAAAAAGTAGAAATTAGTGATGTTCCAAAGATACACAAGGACAAAGTTTGATTACAATTAGAGAGAAAATAATTTTTTTCACTCTCAGAAAAAGTCTACTGAATTTAATTGGTTTATTTTTACACATATTTGGCAGCTAAAAGATTGAATTGCCTTTTAAACAAAACCCCCCTTATTGTAGTGGCTCATTTTATAGCTCCTACTTTGCACTAAGGGGGATTCCTATTTGAAAGGGAACTATTCCAATCAGTAGAGATGTTTAAATTTTATGAAAGAAGCTTGCAGAGTTTTTTTGGTGGCTACATTATAAATAAATTGTATTGAATGGGATTTGTGACACCAGGATGTGCAGACGCTACTTAAAGAGACACGTATAGAGTATCCAATTATCATGTTACTGCTCTTAAAAAATGAGTAATCATGTTCTGGATTGCTTGCATGTTTTAACGTGTACTTCCACAAGAGTTTAGTGTCCATGCTTATTTTACATTTAGAGCCAAGTACTGGATGGTTGATTTCTCTATGTGGACATACGGATACGAAGTTGGGAGGACAGTGAGTCTCCTCACCCAACATACCTGGTTGGTCTGTGCTGTGTTTGTGCTGTAAACTGTGAAATTCTCGGGGTCTAGAGAATGAACATGGCGCCCGTAAGGAACAGCTGGAACTAAAGCCCAGGGGTGTGGTGTCTCAGGCCATGCTGGGGTACAGCTCTGTCTGGGGAGGTGCACTTAAGGTGAGAGAGGACTGGTAGGGGAGACAGGATGCGAGGAATCTGCGATCCTAAGTGGGTTTAAGTTGTGAAGTGCATGTTGGGCTTGAACATTGAGAAACCACGTAAGGTCTCAGATAGGGCTGAGGCACAAGCTCAGGTGTGTTCCCGAAATTGTGGGTTTTTACCCCCCTCAATGTAGTTACTGTATTTCCTTTTCAATGAGATCTCCAACTCATAGTTATTAGTTGTCTTAAAAAAAAAATAACAGTTCTTACTGACTTGTAAGAGTGTGTTGGGCACTATAAAGAGAAAATGAGCACCTGCTTCCCATCATTAAAGAACCAAAGACCCACACAGATGGAAGGCAGCATTCTTAGAGCAGCAAAGGAGAAAGCATTGTTCTTATCAGGCAATTAAACGTACAGGGGAAGATTTACAGCATGGAAGACACCCTCAAACCCTAGCTTGTTTCCTAACAATGCTTTCATTTACTGTCAAAAATGGTGACTGCACATTGTATACCCTATTATGGTTTGATCATAAGCAATTTCATCCTTACAAAAATAAATATATCACACTATAGACAAATCTTGTAGAGTTCGAGCATTTGGCATTTAAAGTACTTGCTGATATTTGCTGGCATCTTCAAATGTTATAGCAGGAGAAACTTTTGGATAACCCAGCATTTTTCTCCCACAGTAGAGGACTCAGGTCAGGAGACATTAAAGAGTAACCCCTTGTTACAACAGCAGAGTGAGAGCTCTGAGTGAAGACTATTTCCTACACCAGTATTGATGGTGATTTAATTTAACCCAGACATCCATCGGCTCATGACTCTTCCGTACATAAACCATTTCAATGTCTTACCATTTGCTTGTAATAAAACCCAGGGGCTCTAACGTGGCCACAAGACCTGAATGTCCTGAATTCAAATTCATCCCTGTCACTCTTTGGCTGCTCTCCTGCCTCAGTCAGAGAAGCCTTCTTTCACTTCTTCCAGCCCAATAATCTCCCATCTCAGGAATGTTCCACCTGCTTCACACAGATCCCTATCCTTCACCTGGTGATGACATCTGCCTCCTCTAATACGCAGAGTCACTTCTTTAGGAAAGCCTCTGCATTTCTTGACCTTATGAGGTAAATCAAGCCTGTCTTCACTCATAACTTATAACACTATTATTTTCCTTCATGATAGTTCTTATTGTTTACATATCTGTGAGCATTCGCTCTATCTGTTTTCTGGATTCATCTGTTACCTTGTAAATGGTTAACAAATGTGCCCATTTTGTTTCCTGCCCTACACCCAGGTCCCAGAATAGAATAAAGGTTCAATAAATAAATATGTACCGGTGTTTGGATAGGGATGGAAGTGTTAAGAGTAAAATTCAGAAAATCATTGGAAATAGAAGCAATTCTTCCATTTTAATGAATCAAATCGAAGCAAATGTTTGATGAAACAAGTTAGAATTCTGTAGAGGAGCTGCATTTCAAAAATATTGGCTAAAATATATTTAAATGAAGAGAAAATTGTGTATATTTGGGCATTACCAAAACATAAAAAGAAATATGTTTTAAAATATAAAGATGGGGGGTAGCATGCATATTTTTATTATTCCAATTAGGATATCAAAATGGTTGGTTACAAAGAATATATTTCCACAGTGGAGAGGCATTTGGGGAATCAATAGACTATAGCTGGTAAAAGGAAAATAAGAGATAAAGCTTAGCAAGGGAAGAGGAAATGTTTTCTATCACCATCCTTCCACAGTTTAGCAGCAGAGGGCTTATTAAACAAAAAGTGATGGAATCACTTTTACTACGTCAGCGATAGGCTGAAAAACGCACCTGCATTTCATGAATTGATGAGTAATTGTTTTTAGTCCTGATTCTAAGTACCCTGTTGATTGCAGTAGTGTGATGTAGTTGAAAAAGCACTAGGTTTATAGCTAGAACACCTGGATTTGAGTCCTAGTGTCACCACTTACCTTGATCATTAGACCTGGGACAAGTCACTTAACCTCATTGAGGGTGATTTTGTTATGAAATGGTCCCTTGCAGGATTCTTGCAGTTATCAAATAAGGTAATTACAAGAAAGATCTGGAGCACTGGATGCAATTCCAAAAAGAGTTTTTTAGACATGTGTTTATATTAGTCTCTAAGTAATGCACTTTGTGCAAATGAGGGACCTACACCCCAGCCCCTGCTCTGGACAAGCTTACATTCTATTTGGCAGATGATATGCACACTAAAAAATGTACTATGATGCAGAAGTTGTCATAATACAGGCATGAAACAACATACTTTGGAAGTTTATATAACAGATGTGAGGACAATGACTCCTGACTGGGACATCTGTGAAGCATTTTGGGGAAGAGTGATCATTTAACACAGACCTTGAAGATGAGGGCGGTTTGTATCTGACATTCCATTTCTTATTCCGTTGATCCCTCCCTGTTCTTTCTTCCCTCCCCCACATGCCTCTCTTCTCTTTCTTCTTTTTCCTTGTTTCCCCTTTCCTTGCTTTATCTGAGTTCCATTCACCGCTCCCTTCCCCGTACTTGCACTGGAAAAGCAACATGATAGTTGGAAAGGGAGATTGATTGATGTAAGGTATAAGCAACAAGTTCACTATCTAAATAAAATACAGATGATTCCTGACTTAACATTTGAAATAACGATTTTTCAACTTTATAGTAGTGTGAAAAAAATATGCATTCAGTGGAAACTGTACTCCAAATTATACATTTTTGTCTTTTCGCAGGCCAGCTGTATGTGATATGATACTCTTACATGAGCTATTCAACACTTTGTTATAAAATGGGCTTTGTGTTCAATGATTTTGCTCAACTGTAGGCTCACGTAAGTGTTCTGAGCACCTGCAAGGAAGGTTAGGCTAAACCATGGCATTGCTTTTTTAACTTCCAAAGGGTTTAGAGGGACTGACCCTACCATAAGTCAAGGCTCATCCATATGCAATTCACTGATACATTATTTTAAAAAACTATTGAAAATGAGATGAAGTAGGTACATGTCTCAATGTAGTTTAAAATTATTATAGCTTAAATGTGAATGAAGCTTTCAGCTTCACTTTGTACGATATTCTTCCATTGACCAAACGAAGGTAGTTTGGGGCTTGTATGGGGTAATTAAGTAGATTGATACTATTGCATTAATCATGAGATATGTGGTGATGTTGTCATTTGATTGTGTCCTACAGGAGAATACGTTTGGGGTAATTGAGTATATAGACACTATTGCATTAATTAAGAGATATGTGGTGTATGTTATTATTTGATTGTGTCCTATAGTAGAATATTTTTGCCTCTCAGAAATAAGAACTTTGTATCTCTGCAATTAGAAATAGAATTAGACATGAGCTCCTTTTTACATGTACCTTAAGCATCATCTATAATGGGTAAAATGATTATATGTATCTCTAAAATACCTTAGAATTATGCTGTAAAGAAGAAAAAACATATAGATGCAGATAAGTGCATACCTATGTGTGACTGCATGCTTGTATAATGAACATGAAGAAAATACAACGGGAGATTGTTATTTCTGATAGATGGGATAATGGGTGATGTTTCATTCTTTGTGAGAGATTTTAGAGATTTTATAGAATGTTTATTTTATTATTGAAATGTTATAAAAGTGACTTTTATATACTGTACAAAGCCAAAATATTAAAGAAAAATTGCGTTCTTTGAAATATAAGGCCTCAATGCAGCGATCTTCAATTGATGTGCTGTGAACATGTTTAAAGACATTAATTATTTTTGAAAGAAGTTCAAAGCACAGTAAGTATATTATCTCTCTCTTTTATTTTGATCAACATAATTTAAGTTCACGACAGAAGTTTAACTATAGGTTCAAGCAGGCCATGAGATAAAAAAAATAAATAAATAAAAAGAAAGAAAAAAAACAGTTGAAAAACACTGAAGTCGACAGGACCGGTCTCCCTCCTCTGTTTTTAAATCATGCTTTTGGTGTCCAGTAAGATGTTTCACCATCAATATAAGGCATTTAATTAACATCCAGTAGGGTATGATTGGGCCCCCTGAGGTGGCATACTGCTGCATGAATTATTATAATGCAACATACATTCCAGTAATAACAAAGTTGTCTAGTAAGTGTTCATAATTCTTAACACTATATAGAAATCTTGGCTTCCCCTTTTTATTTTTTATTTATTTATTTATTTTTTTTTTGTAGAGACAGAGTCTCACTTTATCACCCTCGGTAGAGTGCCATGGCATCACACAGCTCACAGCAACCTCCAGCTCCTGGGCTTAAGCGATTCTCTTGCCTCAGCCTCCTGAGTAGCTGGGACTACAGGCGCCCACCACAACGCCCAGCTATTTTTTGGTTTGCAGTTCAGCCGGGGCCGGGTTTGAACCCGCCACCCTCGGTATATGGGGCCAGCGCCCTACCAACTGAGCCACAGGCGCCGCCCATATTTTTTAGATAGAAAATGGTTAAAAATTTACTTTTACAAGATCTCTCTTCTAAAAATCTACAGACATATTGGAAGTAAACATTTAGTTTACTATCTTTTAATAACTAAGTGATTTCATTGCCTTAAAGGGTCGAAGAATTTTAAATGTTTAGATTTTCTTCTCATAAAAAATAGGAATTTTTGTCTTTCTAAAAGAACTTTACCTGAGCATATGCATCATCCAACTCTGTAAACTGATGAATTTGGTTCTCAGCAAGTTGTAAGGAAGCCCTGCTGATATGTGTCTGAGAACAAGAAACTCACTACTCTATGGAAAGAACTTACCCCAGCAGGGCAACTTACTCAGTTAAAATTTTGACTTCATCTCTGCTTCCCTGTTATTTTTACCTCTCCACAGTATTTTTTGGTTGTTTTTTGTTTGTTTGTTTTTAAATTTCAGATTAATATGAGGGTAAAAATGATTGCAAATGGTTAGGCTACATTTTTTGCATCTGTTTGGTACAGTTCAACTTGTCGTTGAGCCCTTCACCCAGGGGTGTACTTTGTGCTCATTAAGTGAGAGCTTACCAATCTCCCTCCCTCCTACCGTTTCCGCTTTTGTTCCTCCCTCCCCCACTTGAACATAATGGTGTTTTCCTCTCATATGGGTAGTTGTTTATGTATTGATTTATCTATTTGATATTAGTATTGCATACATTAGATACTTGCTTTTCATTTTTATGATATGCTCTTAAACTCCATTCAGGATAAAACAAAAGATATGAAGCCTCCATCTTTATAATGGCTGAATAGTATCCCATGGTACACATATACCAATGTTTATTAATCCATTCATGTATTGAATGGCTCTTGGGTTGATTCCATGTCTGGGTGACTCTGAATTGAGCTGTGATGAACATTCTAGGACAAATGTCCTTATGTTAAAAGGATTGTTTCTTTGAGGTAGATAGCTAGTAATGGGATGGCTGGATGAAATGGGAGGTCTACTTTTGAAGGTTCTCCATACTTCTTTCCATAAAAGCTATATAAGTATAGTTTGCAATACTGTATATTGTACAGTTTGCAATCTCATCAGCAGTATAAAAGTATTCCCTTCTCTCTGCATCCATGTCAGCATCTGCAGCTTAGAGATTTTGTGATGTGGGCTATTCTCACTGGAGTTAGGTGATATCTCCAGGAGGTTTTGATTTACATTTCTCTGATGATTAGGGATGATGAGCATTTTTTCATGTGCTTGTTTGCCATTCATCTTTCTTCTTCAGAGAAGGTTCTGTTTGTGTCTCTTGCCCAGTGATTAATTGGGTTGTTTGTTCTTTTCTTGCTGTTTTGCTTGAGTTCTTTGTAGATTCTGGTTATTAGCTCTTTGCCAGATTCCTAACATGTAAATATTTTCTCCCATTCTGAGGGTTTCCTGTTTTCTTCTTTTATTGTGTTCTTAGCTGTACAGAAGCTTTTAAGCTTCATGAGATCTTATTTTTGTTTTTACTGCAATCATTGCCAATGGGGTCTTGTTCATAAAATCATTTCCCAGTTTGATATCATTAACATACCATACTCATGGCTGGAAACAATGAACATTGCTAAAATGGCCACACTACCCCATTAAAACACCAATGTCATACATGGTTCTAGGGAACCCAGAAAATAAAAAACCTGAATAGCCAACACAATTCTAAGAAATAAAAAAAACAACTCTAGAGGCTTCACACTACCGTACTTCAGGTTATACTATAAGTCTATATAGTGATCAAAACAGCATGGTACTGGCATATAAATAGGACATAGTCTATGGAACAGAATAGAACACCTAGAGATGAAATCAGACTCATACTGCCATGTGAACTTCAATATGCCAAGCAAAAGCACACACTGGGAAAAAAAAAATCTTTAATAAATGTTTCTGGGAAAAGTAGTTAGCCACATGTAAAAGGCTGAAACTGGACCCAGATTTACTCATGCTAGATAAAAGATTTAAATATAAGGCATGAAACTATACAAACTGTAAAAGAAGGTGCAAGAAATAATATTTCAGAATAAAATTATCTTCTTGCTTAGTCAGGGGTGTCAAATAGACACTTAAGTGAAAGATAGTGGAGTGACACTAATCAGCACAGACATAAGTGAAGTGGGGAGACACAAACAATTCCCCAGTATGTAAAAAAAGCTCTCAACCCCAGCTGTGCACCAGAATGACTTATGGAGCTTTTAAAATTTGACTATGCTCGGGGCCTCACTCTAGAGGTTGTGATCACAGTCAGAGTTGAGAATCACTGGAGCAGAGAAAGAACAGAGGGCAAAAATGTGAGCCTCAGGGAACTCCAAGAGCAAGGTCAGAAAAGGAGAAGCACGTTTTATAGAAGAGCCAGGAAAGGCATGGGGATGAAATATGGCAGAATTCAAGAGAAGAGGAAATTTCAAGAAAAAGTGAGTGGCAAAAATAATAGCAATTGCTGCTTAGAGGTCAGTGGTGATACAGCTAACATGACACAATGCTTGGCTCCCAGTAAGTGCTCAGAAGATAGGCTTCCAGCAAATGAATGCTGAGAATGGCATCCTCCCTCTGGGATGCAGATGCACTGCAGTTTGGGGATTCTACGCTGGACCAGGGCAGATGGTCTCCCCTGGGTTGAATCAGACTGATTAGGCTAATCTTGGAGCTGCGACCTCCCACTTTCCTAGGCTTTATATTGAACATGACCAAAACTCTGGCAAATAAGAAAATGTAACAGCTTTCCAAGTGAAAAAATGATTCATTCATTCATTCATTCTGCCAGCCAGCCAGTCAGACATTTATGCATCCATTCACTCAGCAGCCATTTACTCTAGGAAATGAAGATAGCACTTCAGAACTTAATCTTGAAGCCACATGATTTGCATTAATTTGCATATAATTTTAATACATTTCAAAACTGTAGGAAAGCATATTTAACACGCATTTTCTGAAGTACTTGAAATTCATCTTGACAGATTTTCAAGCGAAAACATTTTTATTGTGATCAGATTGCTTTCTTCCCTAATATCTACCACTGTTCTTCCACATGTGTCAACTTCACTAGAATTTAGTTTGTTATCCTAAAAGTCTGAGACTAATGGGTACTTTTAAAATTATCACATTAATGTTCTTAATGCAAATTTTGGCTTTGAAGTCACTCATTAACAAAAGAGAAGGCCAGATCTCTTTAAGCATGAACTATCTTCCCTAGTTTTATAACTATCACTGCCATTTTTACAAAAGTTTTAAAGGAAACCAATTAATGTTTTCATGTAATACAAGAAGAAATCCTCACCTCTGTCACTGAGCCCTTCTTTGCCATTATAAAAAGTTCCCCTTGTATTATAATTTCATGCATTTCTATCACTATACTGATTTGCAAAAACCTATAAAAATGTAAAGTCGGATATTGCCAATGCTGAATTTCTAACATTAGTTCAATATAAAATATTACAATGATGATGAATACAGATCATTGCTTTATTTAAATTTTATACAAATAATGAGAGTTACATTTTTTAGTTTTTATTTTCTGAGCAAATAGAAACCCACAAGATCAATCATTAGGAAACTCAATGAGCCTCACATTCTAGGGTAAGAACCAAAAAGAACAAGAATAGAACTTTCAAGCAAAATGAAAGTAATAATCTTAATTTCAATCCGTGTTTTCACATATATGTGGAAATAGGTTAAAAAATAAAAATATCTATTTATAAGGATAAAATTATGCTACCTATCAATATTTTAATTTTTTTTTGGAAATATGGCAGCTGTAATAGGTAACTCTTTAACATTTTGGTTAGAAGAATAACAATAAAAATCTGAATATCTTCCATACACAAATTATTGTCGTAGTCCCCACATATGTTAAAATAAGACTCCATTTTTGCCCTCAGGAGCACACAGACCAATAAATGGTGCCTCAATGAATGGAATTAAGACCCAGCCTACTCCAATTTGACAGGTTAGAATCTTTGCCTCTGCCAAATGCTGTTGAAGAATACTGTCCACAATTGGACCTATCTTTTATCAACACTTGACACTGACTAGTAAGTCCAAAGAATACCAATACATCTGGCTCTACTGCAAGAGCGTATAACTCCCAGTGACCTCAGCTGGAGGCCTAAGCATGCATGAGGAGAGAGAAGGACCAGCTCCTTTTGCCCCCCAACCCATAAAATGTTCTAGGTTATAATCAGACCATGAAAGGTAATTTCAGAGGCTCTCTCCTCCTCCCATTCCCCCAAATAAATGTTCTCATTTGACTTAGAATGCCTGGAATTTAGAAATAGCAATAAAACTAGAAGTGGAGTCACTCTGGGGACTCTAGCACCATGGGACTGAGTCTCAGAAAGAGACTGAACCTGTATTTTTTTTCATGCAACCAAGCTCATGCTTAGATATAGAAGGTATTTAGAAAAGAGGAAAGTGAGTGACAATAAAAAACTGAGAAACTAGTTACAGCAGGAGCCACAACTGTATGAGAATAGTCTTCGCCAATTACCACATTCTTGGTAGCTGTATCTTCACTTGGATTAAGATGAGATGCAGTCGGGGCCTTTTTCAAAAACTCCTCTAAAGCTCCTAGAAACTGCAGTGGCCAATTGTTAGGAAATCACATGGGAGTGTGGACTTTAGCATTTCACTTACACTTGGCAGGTGACTCACACGTGCTTGCCTCTTTGCAACTCCAGATTCTTAGATGTTTGGTCTTCACCAGAAATATTTCTACCACCTGTGCAATCAAAGCGCTGGCAAAGAAGTAGTGACCTAGCCACATTAATGATTGACAAAGCATCTCTAAGGAAAAGCAGCTGGGCCAGATCACATCCCCACCGTGTAAATACACTGGGCAACGCCAGATCCTAGGAACACAGCTCTTACTTGCCTCAGCCTAGAAGACCATCAAAAGGACTGCTCCAAGGTGTGCCAATATGGCTCCCTCTGTTTGCTGCTTAGTGCTACCATCACTTTCTCCAAAGGGCCACACTTTCTCCTTCTAGAGATGCTGGGCTCTCCCTGGAACAATCTACAATTAATTGTGACTTGATGGCCCAACTTCCTTCAGATGATGAGTAAGAAAGTTGGAGAGATAGTCAATTATTTTCATGCTCGACAGACTAATGGACTGTACAAACAGATAATGCTGGATCCTAGATGACAACAACAGAACTCAGATCCATAAACTTTGTAGCAATCAGCCCAGAACACTCAGAACTAGGACAATGACTGCTTCTCTCTTGTTTTTATTTTGCCTGTTTCCAACTCAGAACTGAAGAAAACCAAATGTGCCCTCCAGATGAAATTCAATGCCTCACTTCTAGGTAGCTGGTCTCCAGCCTCACCTTTCCAGTCGCCACCAGTGAGAACATAAATGAATCCTGGTTTCCACCAAAAGTTTCCAATGCCCCTGGCCTCATTTGACTCTCTGACAAATATAAGCAAAGGTAGCAGACTCCCTCGCAATAGCCAGCTCTGAATAAACAACCTGTTCATTCTTCTTTGGGGTGAGGGTGGTTGTGGGAGTAGGGGTCCCTTGCTTATTTCCATAAGCTCGAAAGCTGAATGCAGGAATAGTCACTGCCTCAGAATCAGAAATCCTGGAAGTGGAAAACTAAAAATGAATACATTTACATAATTTCAAAGCAAGTGGGAAATGCAAACAGAAAAGAGTGGGAAAGGGCATGTTGAGATCGTATAGGCAATCCCTAGGTTAGGAACAGAATAGGCTCTGTAGGTTTGTTCTTAAGTTGAATTTGTATGTACTCATAAGTTGGAACAGGCACATCTACCTATTACCTATGATAGCCTTCATTTGTAATTGTGAGCTGTACGTCAGTTGGATGTTTGTCAGGGACTGCCTGTATACATGTACCAGTCTTCACTATTACCTGAGTAGTTGGGAAAAGCTGACCTCTCTGGCCTCATTTTTGTCATTCATGAAATGAAGTGGGAACCCTATGTGATGGTTAAGTCCCTCCTACTCTTGATTTTCTGAATGTGCCAGCAGAAAGCACATAATACATTCAAAGAAAGACAATTCAGAAAGGGTTGAATACTGGGACAACATACAAGGATGTGGGCAGGTTTAAGGAAACCACACAGTAATATGCTGTACCCCAGGGCTGGGAGCAACTAAGCTATGGTGAAGAAGCAAAACAGGAAAGTATTCCCAGAACCAGGAAGGCAAGAGATGAAGCGGTGATCTTTAGAAGAAAGGGAGCAAGGGTAAAAATAATATAATGTGGCCTAATAATTAAGTTGGTGAACTTATCCTAGAAAAAGTGCTACATATCTCATTACTGAATATCACTCACAACGATCACCTTCCAAGTAACGACTTGGGAAGACATGCACTGACACCAATGCCTAGTTCACACTTAAAAGCAATTTTGAGGCTCTTTTTATAGACTGGCCATCAAAACTATCATCATATTACCCTTAATTTCCTGAATGTCATCAAATTTCTTTCAATATATCCTTTATCTTTGGGCAAAGAAAAAAGTCATTGGGGGCCAGATCAGGTGAGTAGGAAGGTTCCAATACTGGTATTTGTTCACTGGTTAACAATGCCCTCATAGACAATGCTATGTAAGCTCATGCATTGTCATGATGCAAGAGCCATGAGTTGTTAGCAAAGATTTTCAGTTAAGATTCTCCTGTTTATCAGTGTTTACCTGGCCTGCTATGCCCCTCATGGTCAGCTGACAAATTTGACACACAATTTGATGAATTTTTGCAATGTTTCTCATTAGTTCTGCTTGTTACTGGCTGCTCAGACCTCTCTTTATCAGTGATGTTTTCTCTCCCCTGAGAAAAACATTTAATCCATTTGTACACCACTGTTATCTTCACAGCATTATCCCCATAAACTTGTGATAACATGTCTCTGATTTCGCTCCCACTCTAGCCAAGTTTAACAAGAAATTTAATGTTTGCTCATTGCTCTAATTTAAGTGTTGACATTCCTGAGAGCACACACAAAAAATGCAACAATAATGACCACCACTCAGCAAGACATATCTACATGAACACAACTGTGAGACACTGATATATGCAGGTTACAAAACCTTACTGAGTTGTTTGCACAGTGCTGCCAGTGTAAGAACAGGGTAGCAAGTTTACAAACTTAAGTGTCACATCTCATAAGCTAACTTCATTCTCCTTTATTCTCCCACCTATTTTTGGAACTCTTAATTAGCCAACTGATTCCCTGAAACATACAATGCTTAGGTTCACTGTACTTTCATTTGGAGCTCACGTTAGAGAAATGTTTTTACCTTCAGAACTCCAATCCCTAACTTCTTCCCTCTTCCTTAACTTTGATTTTCATTATTCCCCCTTCGACTCTTGCTATCCCTATTGTTCTTTGACATTTTCTTTCCTTACATTAATGAATTAAGTATCAATGACAATAAGCAAAATACAGTTTGTTAATATGCATCTCAGTAAGCAGCACCTCATAGTTTGTACTACTTTTTTATCCTACATTACCTAAGTTTTGTCTATATGAACCATGAAGGCAAAACTGTTATCTCTCATCTCCCTATTTTACCATTGTAACAAATGATACTCAAACACTTTTTGAGTAAAAATAAGGGGCAGTCTATAACATTTCATCTAAACATTTACCTTTTCTCTTTCTTCTTACTTTTCATAGACTCCAGATGATTAATCAATTAAATTAGGAGCACAAGATAACCAACTGTCCTAGAACAATTTTCAAAAGATATCATTCCATAGCCCAAGAACAGAGGTGAATATAAAACTATGGGAAAAGCTAGCGGTGGGAAAAATGTGAGCAGCCAAAACTGTGCCGCACCCTTTCTAACCTGACAACTGCCATTCCTCCAGAAGCAGCTGAGGATTTTAAAAGCAAGGTCCAGAGCTAATGAAATCAATGGCAAGAGCTTACCAATATGTAGCTAATTAATAATTTTGCCTAAAAAAATGAAGAAAGCTGGTATTTTATAAGGATTGTTTCAAATAAGCAGCTCCAATGTAGCATGATAATTCTTTAAAAGGGTAACCAAGTGCTTAATATTTTGTCCTCAATCAAGGAAGTTAATAGGAAAAATGTGTTCCACATTACACAGCATGGGACAACTTCTAATGAGTTATTTTCCCATTTCTTCCCTCTCGGTATTTACTCAGTACCATCAACAGGGAGAGGTGGGGGGTGTTGCATTCTACCCAAAATAAGTAGGAACAAGTTGTGCAACAATTTGAGAAAGATGTTCATTATATAAATAGATATAAAGATGAATTGAGGTAAATGTATTATTTGATTAGAACTTTAAAGTCCATTTGTGTACTGCAGGTATTTTTTTCACCTTAAACTGGTAACTGCTAAAATAAGGCTAAACGTTTTTAAGTACTTTTAAAAATTTTAGAGTATATTTAAGTCTATAAAATGAATGTGAAAGTAATACAGGGAACTTCCATATATGTCATTTTCTCCTATTATTAACATCTTGCATTAGTATGGTACAATTTTTACAATTAACGAATCAATATTGGCATATTATCAAATAAAGTTTATACTTGATTCATATTTCCTTCATTTTTATCTAACGTCCTACATCTGGTCCAGGATCACAGTTAATTATCATTTTTCCACAGACTTTCCTTGGCTAAAGACGGTTTTTCATACTTGCCTTGTTTTTGACAATTTTGACAGTTTTGAGAAGAATTGGTCAGGTGTTTTATACAATAGCATTTATGTTGAATTTGTCTGACTTTTTGCTTATAATCAGACTGGGCTTAATGGTTTTTGAAAGAAAAATCACAGCAATAAAGTGCTCTTCACATTCTCCCATATCAAGGGAGTATCATCAACATGGCTCACCATGGTTAATGTTCACCTGCATCACCTGACTGGAAAAGGGCTTGTCAGTTCTCTCCACTGTGAAGTTATTCTCCCCTCCCCCACCTTTTCTTATTACACATGTCAGAGGAAGTCACCATGCATAGGCCACACTGAAGGAGAATGGAATTATGCCACACTTTCTCGGCGGCATCAATTCGGCATCAATTCTTTGGAATTCTCCTGCATAGGAGATTGTGTTATATCCCATTTATTTATTTAATAATTTATATCAGTATAGACTTCTGGATTCTTCAGTTTTCCTTAGGTTATACACCCAGAACATCTATTTTGTTGCTCAAATTTTTCCAGTTCTAGGCTCAGTGTTCGTAGCCCTTTGGGTAGGGCACCGGCAACATACACCGAGGCTAGTGGGTTCAAGCCAAGCCTGGGCCTGCTAAACAAAAATAACAACTACAACCAAAAAGTAGCTGGGTGTGTGGCAGGCACCTGTAGTCCCAGCTACTTGGGAGGCTGAGTCAAGAGAATCGCTTAAGCCCAAGAGTTGGAGGTTGCTGTGGGCTGTGACTCCACAGCACTCTACCCAGGGTGACATAATGAGACTCTGTCTCAAAAAAAAAAAAAAAAAATTCCAGCTTTAACCACTGGTAGTCATTTCATTTGACCACTGTATCCCTTTGACATATCACTATCATTATGGAGTTTTTGAGCATTTAAAAAAAAAAAACAAAACTTGCTTTTTTTCTTGGCATTAACGGATATTACAGGCTCTTCTTTTACATTACCTTTTACAGACCTACAATTAGTCATTTCTCTAAGATGCCATGTTCCTTTCATAAAAACATTAGAAATCAACATGGGAATGCTAGCTGTACGTATTGCTGCTAGTCTACCATTGCTTCTATGCTCTCAGCTTTAAGAGCAAGGAAATACAGTAATATTTTATACTACAGTGCACACAGTAATAATGAAAGCAGGTATACCTGGGAGATATTTCAGGTTCAGTTTCAAACCATTCCAACAAAGCAGATATTGCAATAAGAGAGTTACATGAATTTTTTGGTCTCGCAGTGCATAGAAAACTTATATTTATACTACACTGTGGTGTTTTAAGTGTGCAAGAACATTATGTCTAAACATCAATGTACCTACCTTACCTATTATTGACAGGTCATGAGTTAACTTGTGTTTTCACACCCAAACGTTGCTGACCAATCAAGGAGTTAACTTGAGTTTGCACCTGCATTAACTACTGTAATTTTCAAAACACAGGGTAATGTAAGATCTTGTAAAAGCCTTCTTCATCATGTCAACAGAATAATAGGTGTTAACATGGGATAGCTTTTGTGCAACAATGTGTTCATTATAAATAACTTATATCTTTAGTTTTCAGTCCTACCAAGAGTGTAAAAGTGTTCCCCTCTCTCCACATCCAGCATCTACAGCTTTGAGACTTTGGGATGTGGACTATTCTTATTGGTATTAGGTGATACAGCAGGGTGGTTTTTATTTGCATTTCTCTGATGACCAGGGACAATGAGCATTTTTTTCAAATGTTTGTTAGCTATTCGTCTGTCTTCATCAGAGAAGGTTCTGCTCCTATCTCTTGCCCTCTGGTAGATGGAATTGTTTGTTCTTCATTGATTAATCTGAGCTCTGTGCAGATTCTAGTTATCAACCCTTTGTCAGATTCATGCACTGAAAATATCTTTTCTCATTCTGAAGGTTGTCTTTTTGCTTTCCTTGTTGTGTCCTTAGCTGTGCAGAAACTTTTCAGCTTAATTAAGTCCTATTTATTATTTTGTTGCAATTGCCACTGAAGTTTTCCCCAGTCCAACAGAAAAATTAAGAATTTTTCCCACACTTTCATCTAAGATTTTTTATTGTTTCATGCCTTAGATTTAAATCTTTTATCCCTCTTGGGTCAGTTTTTGTAAGTGGTGAAAGGTGTGGCTCCAGTTTCAGTCTTTTACATGTGGTTATCTAGTTCTCCCAGCACCATTTGTTGGACAGGGATTCTTTTCCCCATGTATACTTTTGTTTGCTTTATCAAAGACCAGATGACAAGTAGAGACTGGTTTCACCTCTTGGTTTTATATTCTGTTCCATATGTCTATGTCTGTATTTTTGTGCCAATAGCATACTATTTTGATGACTGTGGACTTGTAATACAGCCTTAAGTCTGGTACAGTAATACAATATTTTTGGAAGGAAGTATGAAGAATCCTCAAAGAACTCAAATTAGACCTCCTATTTTCTCCTGTAATCCCATTACTAGGAATCTACCCAGAAGAAAAAAAAAATCATTTTATCATAAGGACATTTGCACTAGACTGTTTATAGCAGCTCAAGGTACAATCACCAAAACGTGGAAACAGCCTAAATGCCCACCAACCCAGGAATGGATTAACAAGCTGTGGTATATGTATACCATGGAATACTGTCCAGCCATTAAAAAAGATAGAGACTTTACATCTTTTGTATTAACCTGGATGGAGTTGGAACACATTCTTCTTAGTAAAGTATCACAGGAATGGAGAAGCAAGAAACCAATGTACTCAATTCTAATATGAAGCCAGCAGAGGAGCTAATACACAGCCACATAAGAGGAAAAGGCACATCAATTCAAGTTGTGGGGGTGGGGGAATGAGGGAACAAGGGAGCATGGAGACGGGTGGGGGGCGGGGCGGGGGGATGGGTATGCTCCTACTTAATGGGAGTGTTGGGGTGTAGGATACACCTCTAGGGGTGTGACACAAATATAAGAGGAACTTTACCTAACAAAGGCAAATGCTGTAACATAATTCTTTATATTCTCAATTAACCTGAAACAATAAAAAAAATTTAAAAAATTCTAATGTTCATTTGAGCCTTCAGTGAGTCATAAGCTTTTTGCCTTTAGAGGGTCTTGCCTGGATGCTAGTAGTTGCTGACTGATCAGGGTGGTGGTTGCTAAAGCTTGGGTGACTGTGGCAATTTTTAAAAATAAAACAATGAAGTCTGCTGCATCAAATGACTATCATTAAATATTTCTCTGTAGAATGAGATTTCTGTTTGATATAAGTTTATCTACAGTAGAACTTCTTTCAAAATTAGAATCAGCCCTCTTAAACCCTGTCACTGCTCTATCAACAAAGTTTACATAATATTGAAAAAATCCTGTTAACATTGCAACAATGTCCATGGCCTCAATGCCCCAGGAGTAGAGCCTATCTCAAGAAAGTACTTTTTTTGCTCATCCATAAAAAGCAACTCCTCTATCCAAGAAAGTTTTATCATGAGATTACAGAAATGCAGTCATACTTTTAAACTCCTTCTAATTCTAATTCTCCAGCTATTTTCCTACATCTGCAATGACTTCTTTCACTGAATGTTTGAACCCTTCAAAGGGTTGAAATAAATTTCTTACAAACGCTTGGTAAAATTCACATTTTGACCTCCCTCCACTAATGACAAATATTCATAAAGGCGTCTAGCATTGTGGATCATTTCCAGAAGGTTTTCAAATTACTTTGCCCAGGTCCATGCAAGAATCACTATCTATGGCAGCTGTAAAGCCTTATGAAATCTACTCCCAAATAATAATTGAAAGTCAAAATTACTTCTTAATTTTTGGACTGCAGAATAGATACTGTGTCAGAAGAGATATGCATTGGTATACATAATATGTAGATATTATGTATTACGTGTAGGTGTGTAGCTATGTCTGTATCTGTATTTAAACATGAGTCTGATCAAATGTCTCCAACTCCATTATCATGTGGATCATTTTGGCCTCACCAGGTGCTTATCAATAGCTTCTCACCTTCTCACTCTCTAGATAACTTAATTTAGCATGTTCTAAAATGCCTTCCAGGAAAATATCAAGATTTTAAAATAAGAGTGATCTTCCATTGAACAGTTCAATCCACATGATACATAGGTTCTAGATCATATCAAGGCATAAATAAGACGAGATAGTAACTAACGTACTAATGAAGATTTCTTTTCTCCTTAGGAACTAGTCTAAAGTTAGCACATGCATAGATCTTAGCTGAAGCTGAAATGTTCAAACTCTTCTTCATATTTCTCTTAAGGCAAGTTATAATTGGATGTCACACCTATTAACTCAACTTCATTCTGATAATTAATAATTTTCGTCATATTTCTTTTTGCAACTGCATTTAAAATAGCATTAATATATGCAATGATAACATTTTAAGACACACGAACTCCTTAAAATTGTAATTACTGTAAGATGATCCCACAGGAATGGCTGAAACTACACTAACACATTTCAGACCAACATAATTCAAGATATCTGAAAAGCTCAGTGTTTCTATAAACCTTACTTTAGAAATAGTTTGCATTAATAAATACTTTATATCTCAAAATTAACAAATCACTGAATAATTAATATCTACTTTCATTTGTACTCATAAGCTGATTAACCCAATATTTCCACTTACTCCTGTGGGAACTGAGGATTATAGGTGAACAATATGTAAGACTCTCAAGGTCAGGTATTTATTAAATGAAAGCCAGGCAATAAATCCAATTTCTTTTATTCCATGTTCTTTTAATGAGGAAACAACCACTGATTAATTCTTCTGACTCTACTTTTTTGGATAATCACTTGAAAGTTTTGCCAAAAGAGTCATTCCACAATCTATCCAGGAGAAAGATGCACATTTGCCTGATGGAATTATTATCATAGGTAGAATTAGTAGAGTGTACACATTAGGATCTATCTGCACTGATAAATAAAAAGACAGTTTTGAAATATGTTTCATAAGTCAATTTATGTGTTTAAAATACTAGTACAAAGTAGACTTTCCTTCTGACCAAGATGAAATAACAGGGACTGAATACTTAATCTACTTGCCTGAGAAAAATTTAAAAACAAATAAAATATCCATACGTTTTCAAGATACCCTGCAAGCAACAAAGAAAAATGATCCTCAAGGCAGAAGAAACAAACAAGGTAAGCCCCACAGTTGCTTCCGCTTATTGCCCCCTGTACAGTTTCCAGTAAGTCAGGAAGGGGACACCAATGTAAAACCCAGCAGACACCCCACGCTCAAGAGACAGAGCTGAAAAGAGTCCAAAGCATCCAGATTTCAGAAGAAGGACGAGAGAGCTGCACAAAGATGTAACTCCCCAAGATCTGCAGAGGACCCTCTTCACACACTCAGCTAAGTATTTTTCAGCACATATCTATTAGGAAACAACCAGAAAGGATTAGAAATAATAGTGTCAGCATGCACACAAAGGTCTTTCTTCCAAATAGGAAAGTTTCAACTCAAGATTAATAGAGAACTGGGCAGAGGGCACAGAACAGTAATGGCTTGAGGGTGAGGAATAGTTAGATATAGACTGACCACGTCTGTGGTCCCACATAACAAATTAAGACCTCAAGGGTTTAAAACTATTTCCAAGAAATTTAGCTGTGTCCTAGAAAAATGATAAAGAATATTCATAGGAATAAAAATATCTAACACCCAAAGAAGTAAAAATAACAATGTCTGTCATTCAGTAAAAAAATTACCAGATATGCCAAGAACCTGGAAAATATGACATACAATAAGGACATTAATGAATTAATCAAAACTGACCTGGAACTTACACAGATGTTAGTATTAGCAAGCAAGGACATTAAAACAGTTATTATAGCTATATTCCGTATGTTCAAAAGCTCAAGCATAGACATGTAATGTATAAAAAGAAACAAACTCCTAGAGATAAAAACCATAACATGTTAGATGAAAACTGTACCAGATAAAATGAACACTGAATTACATACTGCAGAAGAAAATGATGAGTGAACCTAGACACAGATGTAGAAACTATATGAAAGAAATACAAAGAGAATAAATAATGTTTAAAAATCAGCCAGAGAATTCATAAGCTCTGGGACAAAGTCCAGCAGCCTAATATAGATATAATTGGTTTCTGAAAGAGAAAAGCAGGAGAAAAAAACTTTTTTAAGTAATAGAGAAATTGTTTAAAACTTCATTAAATCAAAAACACCCTGAGATACCATCTAACCCCAGTGAGAATGGCCCACATCACAAAATCTCAGAACTGCAGATGCTGGCGTGGATGTGGAGAGAAGGAACACTTTTACACTGCTGGTGGGACTGCAAACTGATACAACCTTTCTGGAAGGAAGTATGGAGAACCGTCAAAGAACTCAAACTAGATTTCCCATTTGACCCTGCAATCCTATTACTGGGCATCTATGCAGAAGAAAAAAAAAAATCCCTTTACCATAAGGACATTTGCACTAGACTGCTTATTGCAGCTCCATTTACAATCACCAAAATGTGGAAACAGACTAAATGCCCACCAACCCAGGAATGGATTAACAAGCTGTGGTATATGTACATGGAATACTATTCAGCCACTAAAAAGATGGAAACTTTACATCTTTTACATTAACCTGGATGGAAATGGGACACATTACTTTTAGTAAAGCATCAGAGGAACAGATAAGCAAGAATCCTATGTACTAAATTCTGATATGAGGACAATTGGCCTAGTACTCAGTGGAGACTAGGAGAAGGCGGGTGAAGGGAGAGGTAAGGAGGTAAGAGGATGGTGGGTCATGGGGTCGGACACAACTTCTGGGGATGAGACACAACTAGGAGGGACTTTACCTAACAAATGCAATCAGTGTAACCAGGTTCTTTGTACCCTCGATGAAACCCCAACAATGAAACCAAAAAAAAAGAAAAAGAAAAAAAAGGCCAGGTGTGGTAACTCATGCCTGTAATCCTAGCACTCTGGGAGGCCAAGGTGGGTAGACTGCCTGAGCTCACAGGTTCAAGACCAGCCTGAGCCAGAGTGAGACATCATCTCTAAAAATAGCCAGGCATTGTGGTGGGTGCCTGTAGTTCCAGCTACTCGGCAGGTTGAGGCAAAAGAATCACTTGAACCCAAGAGTTTGAGTTTATTGTGAGCTGTGACACCACAGCACTCTACCCATGGTGACAAAGTGAGACACTGTCTCAAAAAAAAAAAATAAATAAAATATATATACACAACCTCACAGATCTAAGACACTCGTAAACACCACGAATAAGAAACAAAGAAAACCATACAATGATAAATCATTGTCCAATCATTCAAAATCAGTGATAGCAAAAAAATAAAAAGAAAAAGGTCTTAAAAAGAACCAAAAGAAAACAGACAGTTGTCCACAGAAACAAAGGTAAGGTAGCAGCACATTTCTCATTAGTAATAATGTAAGTGAGAAAATGATGGAGTAACATCTTTAAATTTATAAAAGAAAAAATAAAAACCCTGTTAACCTAAAATTCTATACCTAACTAAAGCATTTTTCAAAGACAAAAAAAAAAAAAGACTTTATAAGCCATATAAAATTTACAGAAACATATTACCAGTCAGCCAGCCCTGAAGGAAATGCTGAAGAAAGACCTTCAGGAAGAAGAAAAATGATACCAGATGCAATTATCACACAAAGCTGAAGGGCACAGGAAATGGTAAAACATGGGCTAAGGCAATATAATTATTTAAATGTGCTTAGAAGATAATTGACTATTTAAATATAAGTATTAATAACGTCACTTGAAATTTATAACATAGGATAAAAGTGAAATGTTTGACAACAGTACCACAGTGGCCAGAAGGAGAGAAATGGAGGCATGCTATCATAAGATTCTTATACTTGGAAGTTGGAATGGTACAATATCACTTAAAGATAGACTCATAAGTAAAAGACAAAATATAAATCTTCAAGCAACCATTAACATAACAATTATAACTAATGAACAAAAAAAGTGGTGAAAATGAAATTATAAAAATGTTCAATTAATACAGAAGGTGGCAGAAAAAAACAGAAAATGGAAGTTGAATAACATGATGAATATAAATCTAACTATATGATTACATTACAGGCAAGTGGTCTAAATACTCCAGTTCAAAAGCAAGCATTGCCATATTATATTTGAAAGATCAACATGTTATCTACATAAAATTTGTATCAAATATACATACACAGATAGGTTAAAAGTAAAAAGATGGAAAAACATTACCATGGCAACACTAATCAAAGGAAAGCTAGAATAGCTATGTTAAATGAGACAAAGACAGATTTCAGAGCAAAAAAACATTACCTAGAATAAACAAAGCTCATTTCATAATGATATAATGGCAAATGATCAAATGGACACAAACTCCTAAATATCCATACGCTTACCAGCAGAGCTTCACGATTAATGAAGCAAAATCTGATAGAACAAGGAGAAATAGACAAACCCACAGTGAGTCAGAGATTTCAATCCTTTTCTTAATATTTGATATAAAAAATGAAAAATCATCAAAAAATCTATCACCCATTCCTGACAGCCCACTTGAAAAACAACCAGCTCAACCCAATTGACATCTACAGAACAATTTATCCAACAGCAGCAAAATACATGCAAAAGCTGTCTGGAAAGTATCCAGCCACGAACTTCAAGAAACAGCATTAACAATGGCTGGATACTTTCCACACAGAATTCGGATACCTCGATAAATTGAAAAACATTCAAGTCACACGATGTGTATTCCCTGAACAGAGCAGAATTAAATTAGAAATCAATAGTAAAAGATCTTCAGAAAACATGAAAAGGTTTATAAGACATACTTCTAAATAATGCAGCATCAGAGAAGACTTTAAGAAAAAATTAGAAAGTACTTTGAATTAAGTCCAAATTAAAACAAAGCATTTTAAAATTCATGGGATGCTGCTAATGCAGTAGTTAGAAGAAAATTAATAGCACAGAATAAATGCTTATACTGGAATAAAGTTCTCAGAATCAATGACCTCAGCTATAAACTTAAGAAAATAGAAAAGGTGGAAATTGCAGATCAAGCAGCAAAATGGAAATAATACAGAAGAGTGAAAATCAATGAAGTATAAAGTAGAAATAATACAGAAAGTCAATTTAAACCAAAAGCTGGTTTTTTTTTTTTTGAGATTTAACAGAAAAAGAATAAACCTCTAGAAAGAGTGATCATGAGTAAAAAGGAGACAGACAATGCATTCAGAAAAGGCTGGATTTATGTTCCTTCTTTCTTTACAAGGTTTTTGTTTCTTAAACATTGTTATTGTTATTAAATTTTAAGTCTTTTTAATTTTGTAAAGGCAAAAAAATGGAAACCTAATTAACACATGTATATGTGAAAATTAAAATTGAAATTAGACAAAAAGAATAAAATTTTAAAAGAGACAAAAATTACCAATAAAAGCAATGGCAGAAGCAGTATCACAGCAGTGTGTAGACAATCCAAGAATAAGGTGGTATTTTGAATAATTTCATGTCAATAAATTCAACAACTTAGATTCAGTGCAAACATTTATCAAATGATACACACTACCACCGCCCATTCAAGATGAAACTATTAAAGAAATTAAAATTACATTTGTTTTTTAAATATATGCACAAAGAAAATTCCAGGCCCAAACAGATAAGGAATAAATGATCCATGTAGTTGTTTTCAGCTTTTCAGAAAAATTAAAGGAACAGAATACGTCACAACTCATTCTAGGAGACCAGAATTACCCTGAGAATCATAAAAAGACATTATTTGAACAAAAAACTGTGGCAACACATACAGTAACTAAGAAAATGCCATGAAGGCTACGTTGAACATTGTACCCCTTGTTTGCACTAATGTACACAGCTATGATTTAACAATAAAAATAAATAAATTAAAAAAAAACCTCCAAACAAAAATTTAGAAACTCAAATTCAGTAATACATGAAAAGGATAAAGCATCACGTCCAAGTCAAACTTATTGTAATTTGACTTATATTCATGGATGGTTTAACAATCAAAACATTAACTGATATAATTGACCATATTAACAAAACAGAAAGACCATATAACCATCTCAGTAGGAGAAGAAAAGGCATTTGACACAATATTAATCCCTGCTCTTAAAAATAATAGAATAACATCTCCCCACATACCAGAAATAGAAGGAAACTACAAAAAATATCTATGATAAGCCTATAGTTAATATTTTATTAATGGTGAAATACTGAATGTTTAGATCAGAAATAAAACAACAGTGTTCACCTTTGCCACTTCTGTTCAACATTTACTGAAGGTTCTAGCCAATGAAGGCAAGTTAAAGGAAAGGAAATCAGTAGAGATTGGAAAGGACAGGCAATCTGTAAAGAAAATTCAGATAGAAAAATCCCCCATGTATATAGTAAATATATTTATATATCATATTATACATGATAATAATATATATACGATGGTGCTATATTTATATATTACATTTGTTTTATCTATAGAAAAATAATCAATGAATTTAGTAAAGTTTCAGGGTGCAAAGTCAATACCAAACATAAATTATATTTCTATATGCCTGCAACAAAAAAATAAAAATTGGAATTAAAAAAATAATCACTTACACTAAAATTAAAAATTATGAAAAACATAGGTATATGCCAGACAAGTGGTATTAAAGATCTATGCACTAAAAACATAAGCAATTGCTGAAAGAAATTAACGAAGAATTAAATAAATGGAGAGATACACCTTTCTCATGAGTTGGAAGCCTCAGTATTGTTCATTAGTTTTCTATAGATAAGACAGATGTAATATACAGAGTGCCATACAGCCATATTGGACTATATATTGAATATAATCCCATCGAATTCCCAGTAGGCTCATTTATACAAACTGAAAACTGATTCTTTGAAAATGTAAAGACCTAGAATAGCTAAAATAATTTTGAAAAAAGGAACAACGTTAAAGGGCTAACACTAATTTCAAGATTTACACTACTATAAAGATAGAATAATCAAGATGGGTATAAGTCTAGAAATAAATTCACAAGTGTATGGACATCAGATTTTCAAAAAAGGTTCAAAAGGCACTAAAGTGCAGCAAGGGTAGTCTCTTTTGAAAATGGTGAAAAATAACTAAATATCCATATATACTAAAATAAACTTGAAATCAGGCCTCAGCCCTTATATACAAATTCGAAATAGATCATTGACTTAATTATAAAACCTCAAATTATGAAACCTTTGGAAGACAATTTAGTAGAAAACCTCTGAAACTTGATTAGGCAAAAATGTTCTAGATGTAACACCACGAGCATGACCCAAAGGTGAATAAACTGAGTACCATGAAAATGAAAACTTTCATTCATAGCACATTTTAAGAGAATAAAAAAAAAACAAAAACTACAGCCTAAAGAAAATATTATTAGGGGCGGTGCCTGTGGCTCAGTGAGTAGGGCGCCAGCCCCATATACTGAGGGTCGCAGGTTCAAACCCAGCCCCGGCCAAACTGCAACAAGAAAGTATTATTAAATCATATATAAATAAATACTTGTATTAAAAGCACATAAAGAACCATGAAATAGAGGCGGTGCCTGTGGCTCAGTCTGTAGGGCGCCGGCCCCATATACTGCAGGTGGCAGGTTCAGCCCCAGGCAAAAAAAAAAAAAAAAAAAAAAAAAGAACCATGAAATAGTAATAAGGAAATAATGAAATAAAGGGGAAAAGGTTTTTGTTTTTGTTTTTTAATTTTAATAGATTGAGTAGCAAGCTAAAAGGCAAACAACTACATGAAAAGATACTCAATGCCATTAGTCATTAGGGAAATACAAATGATAACGCACATCTATTAAAATGGCTCAAAGTAAAAAGATTAACCGAACTAAATGTTGTAGAGTTACTGCAACTCTGACAATACTAGTGAGAATATAAAATCGTCCAACCACTTCTAGGAACAATTTAAATATATACTTATCATGTACAATCTAACCTTTCCTCTCTTAGATACTTACCAAAAGAAATAAAAATATATGTTCATAAAAAGATTTATAAACAAATATTTTTAGTGGCTTGATTCATAATAGTCAAAAACTGAAAACAATCCGAATATCTGTTAATAGGTGTAAGCACAAGGAAACTGTGCTGTATCTGTACTGTGAACATAACTCACACACAAAAAAGAAATGAACTACTTATGCACACTACAATATCAATAAATCTCCAAATAATTATATTGAAGGAAGTCAGACATAAAAGAATACATTCTGCGTGTATATGTGTGTAAAAATCTAGAATATAGATACTAATATACAGTGACAGAAAACAGGTCAGAGGTGGGATAGAAAGTTATATGGTAGGATAATTGTAACTCAGCTTATGGAGACATTTCGCAAAATAGATATGATCATAGCCTTGATTCTGGTCATAGTTTCATAGCTATATACATATGCAAAAAATACTGTAATATAATAAATATTGCCAGGCCAAATCTTCCCAGAGAGCCAATAGGAACGGTGATAGAAATGGTACAGAGGAGAAAAGATTTAAGCACTCATTTGTTTTAATGTAGGTGGGAAGGCAGTTGGAGGCTGAAGGAAAACTTCCCTGCCTGCTAACATGTTAGGGAGGGTGAGGATTCACAAAGCTCGCTGGTGCACGGACTCAGGCATGTACTCTAGTATGTGTTCATTTCTGACAGATTTATTGCATTCTAAGTCGGAAGATAGTAATCAGAAGAACATTTGAAATGTCATATCAGAAAGTTAGCAACATGTTCTTTATGTTGTGGTAAAATAAACATAACCATAACATTTTACCATTTCATCCATTTTGGGTGTGCAGTTCAGTGACATTAATTACATACTCACAATTGAGTAACAAAAAGAACAGAAAGAGAGAAAAGAAAAGGCAAAAAAAGAGGGCAACAGCATGAAGTAGAGTTAAAGGCTTTCAAGTGAATGCCCACTTGAAACAAAGCAAAAGGTAACAGAAAAGCAATAAAGACAAAAAAGAAAGGGAATGAGCATATTTAGAGCTGTGTCGATTTAAGTGGGAGAAACAGTGAAGGAAGAACCAAAACCCAAAGTTCATACTTAAGCAATGAGACAACAGTTTTTTATTATTAAAATTCATTTCATAGGCTGCTCAAGAAGGAAAGTACAAAGAAAGCATCAACAATAACAGAAAGGGAATACAGGAGCATTTTGATGTTGGTAGACAAATAGACCTTCTTTAGAGTCTATGCAGGCGTCCTCAAACTGCGGCCCGCGGGCCACATGAGGCGGCGTGAATTGTATGTGTTCCTGTTTTGTTTCTTACTTCAAAATAAGATATGTGCAGTGTGCATAGGAATTTGTTCATAGTTTTGTTTTGTTTTTTTTTAACTATAGTCCGGCCCTCCAACAGTCTGAGGGACAGTGAATTGGCCCCCTGTTTAAAAGTTTGAGGACGCCTGGGCAGATAATTAAACCCAGAGATCAGACTCTGAACCCTTCCCACCCTATCCTCGCCCCCCAATTTCTGTAGTCACTGTAATGCTTCGTCAGGAATCTAGAAGGCTGCTGAGAATGATCCCACGTGTAGTTAGAAATCTGCAAGTCAAGTCAACTTTTATTTCTGTCACTTGCCCCAAACAGTGTGCTAGGCACCGCAGGAGAAGAAACAAGGATTTCAAACACTGTATGACCCACACAACCCAGTAGAGTAAGGTGTAGTGTGTAGACAAGGAAGAAAATGGGAAATTCATTCTAGGTGCTTCAAAATTGTCTGTTACAGCAACAAAGTTCTAATTCTCCCACAGAAGCATTAAGAGGCACAGGCTAAACTCCATGAATACAGATGCAGAGGGACACAAACTCTGCAAAACTGGTGTACAAACAGATCACTTCACTCTCAGACACTATAAGGGAGAGGAAACCAGGAGCCGCTTTCAATGTAAATAAAACTGGTAAAGAGAAATACAAAGAGAAACGCAAACCAACATGCAAGAGTTTTTGAGTTTAAACTTAATAAATATCTTACAGAAATATTAAAGATACCATCAATAACTTAGAATGTGACTTTGTCTTCCAAAAGAATTACATTAATTTTAAAATGCTTCCTTGGCCTTTAAGTCACCTAAAGAAATATGATTTCAAATTACATGGAGCATTTCTCCCAGCTCATTGGGCCAATACCATTCTTCTAATAAAAAGTCTTTGGTTACAGAAACACTAATGAACTTCATTTTTTTAAGTCTGGAAATTTATTATATCTCCTATGGTTATACTTACTATGTCTTACTGCTTATACTTATTTCAAAAATAAGGGAAGTCAAATCAGCTATGAGAAGCCAGGGGCAGCGGATCGCGCCTGTAATCCCAGCACTCTGGGAGGCTGAAGTGGAAGGCTCCCTTGAACTCAGGAGTTCAAGGCCAGTCTATTTTCTAAAATAGAAAAAATTAGCCAGGCCTCATGGGGCACATCTGTAGTAACAGCTGCTTGGGAGGCTGACACAGGAGGATCAATTGAACCCAGTAGTTTGAGGTTTCCGTGAGTTAGGCTGACACTAGAACACTCTAGACTGGGCAATCGAGTGAGACTCTGTCGAAGGAGGAGGAGGTGGTAGAGGAGAAAAAGCTATGAAAGCAGTAAATAGTGCTAACTCTTTACAGTAAAGAACTTCTAGTGTACTTGCCCAAGATCTCTTCTTTGTACCACTTTTAATGTAATTTTCCACTAAGTGTTATTTACAGGTCTACTTACCTAGTACAATATGAATTTTAACAATTTTCTTTATGAGAACAGCATAATACAATAACAGAACAACCAAAGAAAATAAGACACATTTAGCTCCTTGTGATAAAAAATGTTCTCTGAACTGATTACATTTTCTTCCAGGTAATAAACTTGTTCATCAGTGAAATGTGATAATTTATTTCAGTAATCTCTGTATATACAAAAGAGAACAGAATGTTATACCTTGATTCCTGTAACAAAACCGAATTGATTTAAAAAAAAAACATGTATAATTTCTTGTAGGACGTTTTAATGATATACAAACCAGTTATTTTCCCATCAAAGCTTCCAATTCTATAGCATAAAGTTCTCCCTCGAATGAATAGTTTAACATGAATACGGTCAACAATGCATATATATCTAAATACAACACAGCCAGATGTACACTATGGTTATTCAAAACCAAGTACCTGGACGTGAAGACGTGTATATGACGGCAGGATTGGGGAATCACTGTGCTGACCGCATCAGCACACTGACCACAAAATGTCCTCAAGAGTTAGAGGCCTCTTAGTGGAAGCTTTTCCAAGTTCGTGGTGATCATCAGGGAAACAATTTCAGGATGTACTATTTAAGCCATACAAGCTATAAGGTTTTCTTTTTTTTTTTTTACAAATGTTTCTAGTAGCTTTATTTATAATAGCTCCAAACCTATAAGGTTTTTATGTTTTGTTTTCATTTTTTGCTTGTTTTTTATAGAAAGCAAAAGTACCCTCTCAGAATGCAGAGCAGGTAGGCTGGGGAAAAAACACCTGTAATGCGAAGAAGTCGTTTGTGGTCTTTTGAAGTCTTACTGATGTAAGGGAGGAATAACTAAGGCTTTTACTAATAATTTAAGTAGCAATTCCTAGACTGGGGTTTCTCCCATCTTCATACTTCATATGGTTGTCTCAGGAACAGGATTTCAAGGGTGAAGACATTTTTGAACAGCAATATAAATGATATACTAATTAGCCAAAGTTCATGTAAGATGACAGAGATAGCTGACAAGGCAGTTGAAGCCAGTTATCAGCCCTACTAGTTACCGTCTGCTGGAGGGCTATTTACTTGAACACCCGCACCCAATCTTCAAGGCCCTGCCTTAGGTTTCAGCCCCATCTCCCAGTCTCCTCCTCTCACAGGAGAACTAGATAGCACAGATGAGAACACAACTGCTGGGCTTCACAAGGATGTGTGTGACATGTACAATGAATCTTAATTTTGTTAGAGTGCTGCTTCCGGCCTACACTTGCTCTGCACATCCGAATTTTGGCCATGAGAATGAAGAGCCACAACAGCTCCCTATGTGGCCGGGCACTACAGTTTCACACAAATATTCTACGTTGAGATGCTCATGGGACAAAGCAGAAACTGAGCTTTGCTAAGCTTTGAAACAACTTTGTCTCTTAGCCTGGCAGATAGCGAAGTTTCTATCCATGGGGCATGTCCTGGGGACTGTGAGCTTTCTGGTTGCCTCTTTCTCCAAGTTGGATCAACATTCTTCTCCTCACTGTGTGGTGACCCGAGGTATTATCATCTCTTCCCATCTCTTATATTCGCCGTGTTGGTGCAATGCCTTATCGCTCCCTGTGAAATACCAGGTAGCAGTAATTCTGAATATAACCATGTGATCATGTCACAAGATCACACTGGTAGAGCAAGGGTCACAGAAGAGAAAAATAACTCCAGGTAGCAAGTGGGATGACAGAGAACAAGTCTCACCAGCATGACATGCATCTTACATCACAAATATTATTTTTCCATTAACATCTCTTTAGACTAAAGTTGTTGATAATTTATGCCCTACCTTCTGTTAGAAGATTTGAAGTTGCTTTTAAATCATGACATATATGCCAAAGAGAGAAAAATCAAACATGTAGAGTGATTAGGAAACAAATTTTAAACACACTTGTTAAAACCTGTTAATTTTAACTTTCAATTCCTGACAACCAAGACAAAAAGTGGAAGATTAATGTGTTATATAGAATCTTCATCTTAAAATAAAGAAAAAAAATGAAAGGAAAGAAATTATTTCCTGTTAATGAATTCTAAAAATAATCTTCACATTGGTTTTCATACAAGAAATACTAAGTGTAAAGCAGGAGAAGTAATCTTTATTGAACGTGTGCCTATAATTGTTCTCAATAATAGCTAAAAGATTAAAATTGAGTACAGGAAATACTGTTCCAGGCAGTTCTTCAATGAGTCACCCATAAAAAGAGTTGGAAATTTCTATAGAATGCCTCTCTGTGGAGAAAGTTTGGCTTGCTACCAGGTATTCTCAGTAACAGAAGAGAAATTCATAAGCCACGGTGAAGTGGCAAGACTGCTATCTCATTATCAACTTTTTTTTTTTTTTTTTTTTGCCAGGGCCAGGTTTGAACCCACCACCTCCGGTATATGGGACCGGTGCCTTACTCACTGAGCCACAGGCACCACCCCTCATTATCAACTTTGACCAGCCTGTTGAGAATTTTTTCCCAGTTAAAAGGCAATCCTTTTTCCCTTTGATTTTTGCCAACAATGTTTGCCAAATATTCCTTATTTGTAACCAGTCATCTCCGAAGTCTAGCCTACGAAAACCATGGGAGTGTCCCTTGTTTTTTGAAGCCACTCTGGTATTTAACACTATAGTGACTGATACAATCTTCCTGCTTCTAATGGCAAAGGAATGCCTCCAGGTCACCTAAAACCACTATCAACCTGCACAAAAATTGAAAAGATAAAGGGGGTAGGACTTAACAAAATCTTACTTAAATGCACCACAGCCATTATCAGCCTAATCAAAAATAAAATATCTTTTCCTAACTTAAGCCTGGAGAAACAGAACAATTTAACTCAGTATTGTTTAATGTTGACAATGTTAATATTGCTTTGTTTTATTTCAGGTTAATGGGAGGCTACAATGTGAGGGTGAATGCCAGGTTGCAATGTCTGCATGTGTTAGGCAGAGTCCCTCTTGTAGTTATGTCCTGCACCCAAGAGGTGTGCCATAGACCCTTTACTATTTTTTTAATATTCCTATCTCCTTTCCACAATTTGTACTATCTATCTTGAGTTTTAAGTTTCTGGGGGACAATGAATAAGTGTGTTTAACTTACTTTATGCAGAAACAAGCATATTATCAAACTTAAGCAATTTATTTAAATGATATATATTAATGATAAGAATACTAAGTCATCCAGAGAGACTAAACAGAAAGACAAAGGTAATAATCAAAGGAACATATCACAGGTATGACAGGACTAAGTGCCCCAATACATTTCCAGGGCTGCACTGAAGCTGGTTTGTACCAGCTCAGGAGAACAAACTGTTAAATTTTTATGCATTTTGTGAGTCCATTATTAAACCATATCCATTATTGAACATTTAATTACATTAAATTACAATTAGTTTTAAAAAATGTAATAAAATTCATCATTTCCAAATTATTTGAGTACGTTTTACTTTTACCTGAGAGTGAGGTTATTTACATGTATGGTTATCTATACGCTGGGAAGATCATATAATAGTGTGCTGCTATTCACACATCTTCTGGCCATCTGCTGCTTAGTGACATCACATTGGTAGGTTGGAATTGTCCATGCTGAAAGTATATTCATCATGGTATTCAGTGAGTGCTGTAAATCAGTTCCACTCCACCTCATCCTGGTCCTGAAAGCCAGTTGATAAACAGCTACCAGCACAGTACTGCTGACACTAAACCAAAAAGAACTCGGTGCAACATTACTCAGTGTGCCACAACGTAAGGCAGCAGTCCCGGCCCTTTGAGCACCAGAGACCGCTGTCGTGGAAGACAAGTTCTCCATGTCTGGGGTGGAGGATGGTTTGAGGATGATTCAAGCACCTTACGTTTATTAGGCACTTTATTGCTATTATTATGACATTGTAATACATAATGAAATAATTATACAACTCCTCACAATACAGAAGCAGAGAGAGCCCTGAGCTAGTTTTCATGCAGCCACACAGTCCCATCTGAGGGACGGTGGGACAGTGACAGTGTTGCTTATGTCCAGTTTACTCTGTAATCTCGTTTTGGTTGCTGTCACCGCAGAAAAACCTGCTTCACAAAGATAAGATGTTGGCAATGGAAGAAGGCTTTTCAGTGCTTTTGTGGCAATCTCAAGATAATCTACCTTGATTTTAATCAAGAGATTAAAGGAGACTGGAGAATTAAGTTTTCTCAAACATACTTTTAAGGCCAACGTCATTTGTGATTTCAAGGAGTTGATACTTTTCTAGCACCGAGTCCGTTTGCCACCAGCCGGGACCCATCTTCAGTGGGTCTTGGATCCAGTTCCAGTGTCTTCTGTGGCTGGGAAGTGATGCCCAAACTCCTTGGAAAGCTGAGACAGGCGACCATGCACCAGCTGGGAGAAAGCCGGCCTTGGTTCAGTCTCTTTCAAATTCTCTGCTAATGTTTGAAACATGTCAAAAATCCCAATGTCCACTCATAGCTCCCATAATTCCAGTTGGTCTTTGAATGTAGCTGCTTTATCTGCCGACTTGCACACAGTTCATTCTCCCCTGAAGAGACAGAGTGCGCTCACTGAGCAGGCCGATTACGTCATACAACGAGCAAGTTTTATTACCCATTCTGTGTAGCTGTTTCTCTATAAGAAATCTCAGGAGCAGGTCTCATAACTCAAAACCTCTGCTAGGGGTCTACCTTTAGAAATCCACCTCACTTATAAGATGAGACGTAAGGGAAGACGCGTGTGCTCTGCGTCCATCTCCTCACGGAGCTGCGTGAGACGATGCATTTCTCTGTGGGTGACACGTGTATAGACTCACACTCAGAAGCGACCTCTTTGACCCGGGTAGCGAAGGCAGAAAGCCTTCCAGCCGTGGCAGCCGCTGTGTCCATGCATATACTGACACAAAACGACCCGTTCAGTTTTCCCATGTGTAATCATTTACGGACTTTAATTCTTCTGCAGCTGTGGTGTTGGTTGACAACAGAAGTATACAAAACTTTATTCACATCCTCCTGAAATATATACCTCAAAAAATAAATAAATAAACTAATCCCAAGCACTGTGGCCTTGTTCTAGACTTATAACCTGGACTGCACACCACGGTGACTCATCCATCCTCTCTAACAGTTGGGCCTCAGTGTTCTCTGCTGTCTCATCAGTCCGTCTAGTTGCGGTGCTCGTACCACCTTGTGAACTGCAGCCTCTGCTAAAAGTTCATGGCAAAGGTCCTTAGCAGTGGGCAGGATGGGCTCTTCACCACTAGCAAAGGGCTTCTTAGCATTAGCAATGCGGTGAGCCACTAAAAATGATGTTTTCAGCACAGGTCCATTTCATTAAGTGGTGGCATTCAGGAATCCCTTCTGTTCATGTTTTTGTTTTTGTTTTCTTTTGAAAAATTCCAAAGGCTTGTCTTTTAACGCAGGGTACTTAGTCTCCATGTGGTGAAAGAGTTTTGAAGGTTTCATGGCTTCATTGGATAGCTGGTCACCACTTATGAAACAAAGCAGGCTTGGAGAACATGAGTCACCTGTTGCAGAGAGCCGTAACTGAAGTAGGACTCTTGGTATTTTCTTTCCAATGCAGCTATCATTTTGTGGGCAGTCTTCGAGTCTTCTACTGTCTCATCATTGGGTCTTTCCTCCTTTTCAAAGAACCTCTCCAATGACATTTACTTCACTCACTCTTGCCAGGGTTAGCTTGTGGGCTTACCAAAACTGTGCCTGAGACAAGTGCACAATGCTAGTAAGCTAGGCTCAGACTTAGCGTCTACATCTAAATCTGCCACGAGACGCAGCTGTACACTTGCAGCACATCAACTCACTTGCCTAGAAAGCCCATCACCAGATGCAGCTTTACAATTGAAGTGAGATGCTCATTTGCCACTGCAAAGCCTGCCTCCAGATGCAGCTTAATTGTCATTTGCCACTCACAGATAGGATTTTGTCATGAGTTGTAAGCAACTGTTTGATTATGATCTCTGTGTAGGCAAACCTCTCTGCTAATGATAATGTGCATGCGTGTGTGGGCAGACACTCCCCAGTGCTGCCATGACTGCCTCAGCTCCACCTCAGCTCCACCTCAGATCAGATTCTTACAAGGACTACACAACCAGTCGCCCACATGTGCATTTAGCAGTAGGGTTCATGCTCCTGTGAGAATCTAAGGCTGTTGCTGATCTGAGGAGAGGTGGAGCATTGGAGAGTGGCTGTAAACACAGACAAAGCTTTGCTCCCTCACCCGCCTCTCACCTCCTGCTGTGTGGCCTGGCTCCTAACAGACCACCTGCAGTCCGTGACCCCAGGGCTGGGAACCTCAGGCAGAAGAGAGTCATGTTACTTTCATTGAGGTATTACAAATATCAATTTAAGAAAACAATTTTGCAATACTGTAATTCATTTTTCCCTTAAAGTAAGAATGTTTCTTCATTATGTGAAATTTATAGAGACTTAAGTTTTAATATCAAAGACTGACCTAACATCTTGCATTGGAGTTCCGACCTTCAGAAAAGTAGAACAATGTTGCTGTGAACATTACCAACAGCATTTATGAAACAACAGAGTACTGTCAATGCTTTAATCCAAAGCTGCCAAACATCTGTAACTATAGCAGTTTTGAACCTCTTTCAATCCCTCCGTTTTTCAAATAAATTCCATCAGCTTTGAACACATCCATATTGGAATTACACAAATCCAGAGTAATCTCCAGGGTCCTCTAATAAAATGCCAAGAAAAAAATGTTACACCTTATTAACACTACATGCAATCAGGCCTCCATATGAGTATATTCAGTGGAAGCAAAAATATAGCCTTAGAAATTTATTTACTTATTATTATTATTATTATTATTTTTGTAGAGACAGAGTCTCACTTTATGGCCCTCGGTAGAGTGCCATGGCCTCACACAGCTCACAGCAACCTCCAACTCCTGGGCTTAAGCGATTCTCCTGCCTCAGCCTCCCGAGTAGCTGGGACTACAGGCACCCACCACAACGCCCGGCTATTTTTTGGTTTGCAGTTTTGGCCGGGGCCGGGTTTGAACCCGCCACCCTCGGTATATGGGGCCGGTGCCTTACCGACTGAGCCACAGGCGCCGCCCTATTTACTTATTTTTAAATTATTTATCTTTTTAAGATAGGGTCCTGCTTTGTGGCCTGTGCTAAAATGCAGTAGTGTCACCATAGGTCACTGTGCCATCAAACTTCTGGGCTAAAGCCGTCTTCTTTCCTCAGCCTCCCAAGCAGCTGGGACTCTACACATACCCCACCATGCACAGTGAATTTTTTATCTTTTGTAGAGATGAGGTCTCACTCTTGCTCAGGGTGGTCTAGAACCTGGCCTTAAGAAATCCTTTTGCCTCAGCCTCCCAAAGTGCTAGGTTTACAGGAGTGAGCTACCAAGCCCAGATATTTATTTGGACATGTGTAGTGATAGGAAGAAAATAAGGGGGATTTATACAGATGAGCTTAATAATAAGTGAGAATACGTCAAAAAGCCAAGAGAATTGACTGGGAATTCTTACACCCTCCCTTAAAGGACCCTCACAGTACTCTCACATAAAGGACCACCTTTCAGATTTATAATGCTGCAGGCACGTGTATTTGTGTCAGTACTGACACAAAACTCAAACACCTGTTCATTTTTGAGAAAAAATAGAAACCTTTAAAAAGCAAACTAGGTAGTGAAGCATTGATAGGTCATTCATATGACAAAGGAAGTAGGGACTAGTCCTCTAAAATATAAATATTTTGGATGAAACTAAAACTGTTCTCATCAAAGAGATAAAAAAGTGGAGTAGAGGAAGCCTCGTATATTTTGCAAATACAAGTCACTGTCAAAATCAGCCTGTACTATTGGGGACTTCCCTTGATCATTTCAGATTAAACAGAAACTGGTCTTCTTTCTTCCTCTTTATTCATTCTCATGACAACCAGAGGGCATAAAAAAAGCAGCCACCCAAAAACCTCTAAAAAAATATTAGTGATACTACTTGCCACCAGCTGTTGGTGAAGTGCTAGAAGATTCTAGTAATGAACAGGTCTATAAAAGACCATAAAACCTTATTGTTATGTTCAGTAACCCAGGCTAAGACAGAGGAGAAGGTAAGCAAGCAATTTGTGTAGAGACATCTGAAAGAATTGAAATTAGCTGGAACACACCAGATCATATGCTCTGTGCACTAGAATCCATAGACTTTTCTAACTGACTACTCAAATCTAGGACTTTGTCATAGGACTGAGTTTACATTTCAGGTTAAGATATTTGGAGTACATATATTTGTGTGGGGGGGGGTGTTAGGTACAGGTAGTGGCCTTGGAAGCAGAGGGATAGACAGCAGTGGATGCAGAATATGTCAATCTATGCTGGGAAAGTCCTAAATTCCAAAGTTTTTTTCATCTTCAATTTCTCTAGCCATTAAAAAAAAAATCAGTTTGATTTGAAAATAAAGCTCAGAGCCGTGTGGTTTTATGATTCAGCACTATAAAAATAAAGCATACATATTATTGTTCTTTGGTCAATATAGAGCTTGATAAAAAATACAAAGCTCTGTTCCCAATGATTTATTTTAAGATTTCAAGTTTAAAGGCATTATTACTATATTCTTTAACAAGCAGAAACAGTGAAGCATGTTCAAATGGATAATATTTTAAGTACTTTAAGAAAAAAATATAAGAAGAAATACAATATGTTCTGATATTTGTGCTTTTGCCCATAAAGTTCAGCACATATCCATAACCAATCAAAAGTCTAATAAATGTATATTTGCTACCAGATTCACTATTCAGAACTTTTCTATTTACCAAATTGGTGAAGTCTTTCTAAATTAGATTTTTAACACCCTTCTGACTTTCATTATCAGGTGTCCCAGGGGTATGAGTTCTAGAGAACATTTTGTTAAATGTAAAAGATACTGTCTGGCATTCTTTCTGAACCCGTATTCCTGTATGCATTTCAGGAAGTGTGATAAAACCAAATTTCAGGCACCGTAAGGCACAACCAATGATTGTTAATATTAATGAACTTTAAAAAGCATCCAAGTTCAAATTTCCTAGTTCTCAGCTCTAAAGTGATTGGATTAATAAATAAATAGGCAAATGAGAAAACCAGGTTGGGATCATAATTAAGCACTTCCATTTTCAAGGCTGCAATCATCTGGGTATAATAATAAGTAGGTAGACAAGGTTAGTCATATAATGGCCCCAATTCTTACAAAATCTGATGACTGGTTTTAAAACAGTAAAGCAATTTAAAAAGGAAAATTTCATGAAAAGTATTCAAAAAGGAAATTTCATGAAACGTAGTCAAAAAATTGGAATCTATGTAATCACCACTGCCAAGAAATCACTCAGCTCAAGTGAAACTGAGTTAAACTTCCTCTGATAGAAAAGTAAGCCTCATTACCCAAAATGGTTCCCAAGATTCATTCTACTCCTAAAATATTCTCACTCTCTAAAACTCTTCTTTCTAAGAGCAAAGCAAAAAGTAAGAAATATTTTAGAAATTCATTTTATAAAAAGTCACTGCTTTCTCATATCTGTGACAGGATTATAATTCTAAATGCCAGCCCACTTGCAGGTATAAACAAGAGAGTACTGACACACTAGGACAGGACACTGCCAGCAGACGACAGTGCTATGAACACTGAGACCTGAATCTGGAGTAAATTACTAAGGCTTCACACTGATCAAGGGGGAAATTAGAAGTTTGGTTATGGTGGTAATCCTGTAGTCACAACTTCACAGCAACCATCAAATAACTAAAGAACGGTTTGCTCCAAATCAAAGAGGCATTCCCAGTGCTTCAATGAATGACTGAGAGACTTGGTTGGTTTGTCAAATACAGAGCTGGGGCTTAAGTAACTTCAGATGAATGGACAGTGAAATAAACTCTCTTGAAACAAACAAGGCAGACTCTAGGCTCTAAGACTATCAGGGAAGTTCTGGAATACCCCACCCCCCAACCATCATCTTCCTTTCAACTGCAAAACAAACAACCTGAGACAGACAGTTGAAAGATGTAACTCAAGAGTTCTAAATTGTTCCATGAACTTTATTTTTCAAAAATACGAGTAAATTGAAAATGCAACATCACCAAATTAGAAACTTTATGTAAAGGACTGAAGGAGGCCACAGTTTCTTAGAAATGGAGCACTAAAATTAATATTGAAAATAGTAATGTGGCAGACTTGAAATTTCCAAGAATAAATAGACCATATTTAGGAAGGTAATTTAAAGTTTAAACATTTAATCATCACTTTAGAAAATTGTGGAATTCTTGATAGCTTCCCTAGTAGTTCCTGCTTCATGGCCAAAGTGAAATCAAATCTTTATGACATCACTTTCCTGAGTTATATAGTTGTTTTATGTATGTGACTCATAAAACTTTTATTACTTCTAAGGGATTTAAAATAAATATAACACATGTAATTTTTGCAACATCGTGGATGCCATAATAATTGTTATAATACCTTAAAATAGATTCCAAAGATTAATAATCTTCTCATGAAATGAAAACCATTTTGCCCACTCAAATAATATATTCCACTTTACAGTAGAACATGACAACTGAATAATAGAGTCAAGTGATAAAAATGTAAGTGAATGTACAACAAATTTGTCTAAAGTTCTAAAAATCTGTATTTTAATTCATGAGGGGAAATTCTGTAATTAAATTACATTACACAATATTTTAATATACAGGGTGTCCATAAAGTTCACGTTCAATTTACTATGTTAAGCTATTTAAAATTGCACACGCATTTTATGTCCACCCTGTATAATACTACATAAAAATACTACACAAAAATGCCTTCAAATATATTAGGACCTCTACGTTTGAAAATATATCCACAGTCGTTTTGCTCTTAGTTTAACCTGCATCATAATTTATGCATCTTCCCTTCTATCGACTTTTACACCATCTCACCTCAGTATTTAGATGATGAAGTCAGGGCACAGACCTGTAAGAGGTTTGTCCTGGATTGCATAGCAATTAGCGGAAGGTCTGGAGCTAGAACCCGGGATTGTTTGATGGGAGTTCACACATTTTTCTATTTTAAAGAAATCTTAACTCTATAAATGATGGGGCATCCAGACACTGTTAAATTTATTTAACCTAAAACATTTGATGGAACATGCGAAAAGATCACATGTACCTTGGATGGCTTATAATACCTTCAAAAGAATTTAAATCTAAGAATTCCAGTATGTGCAAGATAAAGTCTTCCACAGAGTAACAGGTAATTTGTCAGGTAATGTTGTAAGATGTGGGCTGTATTCCCCTGTGTGTAGCAAGGGAATCTAACCGTCTCCATCAAGGGACAATGCAGGGCGTGAAGGAGGAATATGTCCTTAGACTCTGCTCAAGTAGAATGTCAGGCTTTAGGCAGTGCCGATATTCTTTAACAAGTATCTGTATATCTCAGCCACCTTCCTTGACCAGGGTACTTGTCGTACCTATGTAACAGAGTCCACTGATGTATGTGTATTCTACTGTCTATTCTACTCCCAGGACACCTAGTAAAATGCAAGCGGATATCCAGCCAGACACATGAAATTCTCATAAACATAACCATTATGAAAGATGATTGCTAGCTGATTTGACACATAAATCATTAAGGAGTCATTATAAAAACAAATGTATTCATAAAATGTCAATTAAAGATCTAATATAGTCTAGGTACTGTATGGATAATTATGATGCTATAAGGTATTCAGTCTAGGGCGGCGCCTGTGGCTCAGTGAGTAGGGCGCCGGCCCCATATGCCGAGGGTGGCGGGTTCAAACCTGGCCCTGGCCAAACTGCAACAAAAAGAAAAAATAGCCGGGCGTTGTGGCGGGCGCCTGTAGTCCCAGCTGCTCGGGAGGCTGAGGCAAGAGAATCGCGTAAGCCCAAGAGTTAGAGGTTGCTGTGAGCTGTGTGATGCCACGGCACTCTACCCGAGGGCGGTACAGTGAGACTCTGTCTCTACCAAAAAAAAAAAAAGGTATTCAGTCTAGTGGGACAAATGGATGAATCCAGTTCAACAGCCACACTCTGCTAAGACAGGACTGGCGGAGTGGACATTCCACGCAATGTCTCCAAGATGATGAGAGAGAACAGAGGCTGTAACTATCCACGTATGACCCAGTTCATAACGTTGGTGCTGAGGCCCCTCCCAAAGTTCTTTTCCTTTAAATGCAACTGACAATTTAAATATACATTTTCTCTTTGAAACATGTTAAAAGATAATTCCTAACCGTTAAGAATATATTGAAGGTTGGAGACAACATGGCTGAACAGAGACATCAGTTGTCAGACTGACTCAGAAAGAAGGGAAAGTCTTACTTGAATTAAAAAAAAAAAAAAAAGGATGAGGTATAACTCTGAAGAAAAAGTAACAGAACCTACCAGCAATTCCATGGAAAGAAGTTGCAGAGAACAAGAAGAAGGAACAAGAAATCAGCAGAGATCAACCCCCAAGAACCCTGGAGCCTGGAGGAAAGCACGGGCCTGGGTGTTAGTGCCTCCTTCCCTTACACCTCTGGCAGACTGTAGGCTCCTGAGCGTCTGGAAAGCCCAGAGATGTTGCTGTCAATGACCTGGGAGCTTCCAGTGCCCTGGGGGTCACTTCCCCTCACGACAAACCTGACGGGCGACGTCAGATGCCATGTGGCTTCCCCACCTATTGCACCGTTGTCTCCGCTAGGAGCTTTAGCTCCTCGGTTTTCATTTTGCTCATTCTCATACAAACACTTCCCAGCTCCAGCCCAGAATGCAGAAGGTCTTGGGAGATCTGCATGACCCCAGAGCCTGGACATTCTGGGTTGGCTGCCTCCCAGACAAAGGGACAGAGACCACCAGAGTGCCAGCTTTTCCCCATTCAGACTCTTTTCCTCCTCTCCCGCTCCATCTCCTAGCTGCCAAGAAAGGTGATTGAGTCTTTTATTCTTTAAAAAGTAAATGAAATGGATAGAATTCTTACAAGATTAACCACTAATAGAAGATAAAGAACACAAGTAAACTCAATCAGAACTGGAAAAGGTGATATTACAACATGCTACAGAAATACAAAACGTTACCTGTAAATACTGCGAAAAGCTCTACACACACACACTAGAAAATGTAGAGGAAATGGACAAATTCCTGGATCACAAAACCTCCCAAGACTCAATCAGGAAGAAATAGAACTCCTAAAGAGACAAATAATGGGCAGCAAAATCAAAACAGGAATAAAAAATCTTCCAACAGAATAAAGATTTACAGCTAATTCTACCAGATCTGCATAGAAGAGGAAGAAATTATTCCATAACGTCGAGAAGGATGGAATCCTCCCCAACTCATTCAACAAAGCCAGTATCATCACCTTGATATCAAAGACAGGAATGTACACAATAAAAACAAAAACTACAGACCGATACACCTTTATGAATGCAGATGCAAAAATCCTCAACAAAATACTAGCAAACCAAAATCAATAGCACACACACACAAAAAAAATCCACCAAAATCAGTGGGCTTCATCTAGGACTGCAATTCACCATACACAAATCGATCAATGTGATGCACTATATAATGGAAGCAAAAACAAAGATTATGTGGTCATTTAAATAGATGACCAAAAAAAAAAAAAAAAGCATTTGACAAAATCCAGTACTTTTTTGTGATAAAACCCCTCAGATTTTCAGTCTGAACACAAAAGATAAGGGTAGGATATAAAATGAAATAGAATTTCGGATATTTTATGGGTGAACTCCCAGGCTGCCACATGGCAGCAAATCAAACAGGACCCAGGTGAAGTGACACCTTCCCTGAAGGGTGTGGGGCAAACTCTGAGTTGAGCAGCGGTGCTCCTAAAGGGCACTTAACCAGAGCTTCCCAGAGATGTGTTGAGTAACTCTTAGGCTTCCATAAAAGGAAATTTACCCTTTCAACTTGGATAAATGATGTAAAAACTATGTTATCAACAAAATCATAGGTAGGTTTAGTTCACCGAGACGCTAAAGAAACAAAACACTGACATCATTTGTTCCCAGAGAACTAAGCAGCTCTCTAAGTCACAATCATTCTTGAGTGCACGTCTGGAAAATGGTTTTTAGTTTTATTGATATTTTTTGTCTTTATTACACTGAGTGCGGGAGCAAAATGCTTGCAATTTTCACAGTATTTGATCCTCAGTGCATCTATATCCTGATGAATATAGCTTCTCATTGCAGTGGTGGGACTGTCATGGACCATCCCTAAAATAACAAAACACCATCTCTAAAAAAAGAGTTATTTGCTTGCTAAAGAAAATTGATATAATTTTTTTAAGTTAAAAAAAAAAAAAAAGAAAGAAAGCCATCCCAAGGAGCCCAGGGCAACATGGCAAGGGAAAACAGATAGGATGGAAAAGTTATTAGCCAGACTCAATTCCAGTGACCTACTTTGGGACCCTGCAATGCAGTAATTTTTCAAATGTTTAGCTTATTGCCATCTAAGGAGATGGCAGTAAATTCAGGCAACTGTGTGGAATCTAAAGTGCAGGCAGGTCAGTGGAGCTCCAGGCTCCAGTAGCTCACAGAAAGGATCAAAAGCAAACCGACAGAAGGCACACTCAGCACACATGAAACTATTCCTAATACACAGATTATGGCCATGCCAGCCTACTCAGGTCAGATTTGACCTTTCCATCAAGTCATAGGCATATTCTGGAAGTCCCTGTTCCCCTTGCATGAGGAGCTCAGATAGGAAGCTACTGGGAGACAAATCAATTTGTCAAGTCAGTTAAAATTCTTTCACTAACAGACCAGCTCAGCATGAAAAGTAGAGTTTGTGGCATAGACACCTTCCTGTTGAATTCAAATTAAAGGAAAATCCTCCAATAGTTAGGCGGAACAGGAATTTTCAGGGAAGAAGCAGTCATTTTAAAATGATAAAGAATCATCACAAATTTGGACAACCCACCCATCCTCTGGTCAGATGAAATCTGAACTGATCAACATTTTATGTGGGCCCAATCATCATTAATAACCAATAGTATAGAAATAAATGAATCAAATTGCTATACCAGAAATATCTATACTTAACAGAAAACTGTTAAAAGATATACATAATACATTGCCTAACTAGGAAGATAGAGTAGAAAAAATATATTTTTACAGAAGTATAAGAAATGATATTAGTTATGCTGAACTTTTCATATAGTTGGCTCAAAATATTTTACAAATGGATGATGAGTGTAACTTTCTTCAAGCAGATAAACAATAGGAGTGTCTTAATATATATTTAGCAAACAGTATCACTTTTAACAAGCAACAAAACTCATAAGTGAATTACTAATATGAAAAAACATTCTCTCATGCATATGCAGTGTGGAAGATAGTTATTTCAGAGACAAAGGGAAAGTCACAGCTGTGCCATGCCAGAGAACCAGAAGATTCTTAGATAATTAGGCTGATCAACATTCTGGCATAAGGAAACCAGTGACATTACACTCTCCATATCATAGTCTAACATAATCTCAGCTGGCAAAATTTGTGACTTCGTTGTTTTAAATAAGAGATTTAATTTTCATTCTTACTCATCAAGCAAACTTTTAACAGCATAATTAGCTTGAAAACTTGTAGAGTTTTACAAAAGGATAAATATTAAAAGTCTGATACTAAAAGCCCACAGTAAGTGATTTGAAATCATACAATTTATAAGACCTTGATAACAACAACCAACAGCCTATTAAGCACTTTGTTTCACAAAAATGAAATCACACCAAAACCAAATTAAGAAAGAGAAAATATTAAGTCCTGGTGAGGTATATACATTATTCATACCTATTGGTCTTTGTTACCACAAGGTAAGAAACTTTTAAAAGAGTCATCTCTTTTATAAACCAGTAAACCATTAATATCTGCAGCTACTCAACAAATTGTATTTTAATGTTTTACTAGAAGCTCAACAAGGGAAAGCAACAAATTGTATTTTAGTGTTTTACTAGAAGCTCAACAAGGGAAAGCGATTGTTGATATCATTGTACACTGACTAAGTTAGTGGCTGAATCCTTATTGCCTAAATCTTTAGTTTATGTTTTGATATGAAAAGTAAAAACTGACATTAAAGTTAGTTATATTTGGCAATGCTGTCAATTGTGGAAATAAGCTAACTATATGAATTAGGCTTGTGTAGTATAAATGTGAAGACAGAATAAAATCAATTAGAGATATTTACATGGGTACTTTTATTGAAATAACTTAAAAAATAGAATCAACATGGGCCTTACATTTTTTATTTTGCAACATTGTGATACTCTCATTATTTTGTCTGCAATTATTTATTAAAGTCATTCCTCTACTTTAATAAGTTCCCAAGAATCTACCATTGAACTAAAAGGCAGATTCAAGTTTTGGTCACCTATAGTCTCCTTGAAGGCAAACATGCACAAAAATAAGAATCAGGTGGCTCTTCATTCTATAAACAAGCTGTTTAACATAAAAGCAAATCACTATCATCACACACCACTAAAATCCGCTCTACCAAGGGAAGAACAAACTCGCTTACACGCTGTGTCCTCCAAGAGGTTCTACCTGTCCTCTGAATGAGCAGAGTACATAATACAGCAGACTTCCATTTCCACACTGATGGTCACTCCCATTCACACGGTGATGCTCGTTGAATTTCATATTAAAAAGTGCAATGACATTATCTTTTTTTTTTTCTTCCTTGGATGGAATTTCTCAGAATAGAAAAAAGAAAATGTTTTTCTTCTGCTCCCATCTTCAGAGAGCTATGGCTTCAAAATCCACCAACGATACTTTACTTTGTAATATTGCCTGTATGTGCACACAGAAACGTACAAGCCCCTAAATTCATCTGTTTTCCACCAAGATATGTGGCTTCTACGCATTGTAAAATCACTGTACCAAATGGCAGTCTTTGACTTGCATTAGAACAGTTATAAACATTCTGGGGGAGAAAGGAGAATGTTTGTGAGAAAGCTCTGTAACAAATACATAAAACTAGTGAAGGGAAAAAAGCCATTTAAGATATTGTCAGAAATATTCTATAGAACGTATTTCTGTTATTTATAAATTATTTAGGACACATTTCTGTTATGTATAAATTATTTAAAAATCTGTTTCATGTGAGCTTTTCTTTCTTTCTAAATGATAACCAATTATTTGCCCATAACTATCAAAGGATAAAATGCTTTAAAAACCAAATTCTATAATTTTAGATAATAACTAGTACTGGTAAGGTTTCTATAGTTACCCAGGAAAGGGTCATGATGTCTGAAACACATACACTCTCATAATTAACCACATCATGATAGACTGACAACACTTAATGATTAATTAGGCTAAGAACTCAAATCCTTAGCAGGAGGCAAAGGCTCAGAATTTCATAATGTACTGAACACCTCCCAGAGAGACATGGAATGCAAATAAAGCTAAATTTTAAAATGCAGGTTTGCAAATTCAGTATTACTAATATAAATGTCTCCTAGGGAGTCTCCCAGCAGAGGAAATTAAGAATTCTCTGCTTGCCAAATGCAGCCACACAATCACAATGAAGCCTTCGCAGAACAGCTTGACTCAATTTATTCAATGCTGCCTTTGAATACACTATCCAATGAAATACAGTTTACAGTTACTTAAGAGAGCAAACTGGATAAGTCACCTGCACACTGGACAGAGCTGTCCTGAGTTTCACAGTTTACAAAACATTTTTGCATACTTTATGGTGTCACTCTCCACAGATGAGTGACTGAGGACAAGTTCTAGAGGTAGATCAATCTGGCCTCAAATACTACATGCCTCATCATTTATTACCCTCATGACCCTTGTCTTCCTTAAGGGGGTATTTCTACTGTCGGTGACAACACTTTTTTCGTACAGTAGTGGTAGGAAATAAGAAAGGGCAAAAACTACCAGGCAGGTTCAGTCTTCAGTTCTCTAGCATTTCTGAGTTGTACTGTTCTATCAGATCATCAGAATATTCCATGTTTGACTATGTTATTCTGGTCCTCCAAAAAACTGTCGACTAAAAAAAAGAAAACCCATGACTTGCTATTATATCAAATGGTTACTAAACTTCTGGACAATTTACTCAATGTTCCCAATGACCCATGTGATGAATTCATTTCTGTTCTGTTGAGGTCATTATTCATTTACCCACCATAGTTTTATTAAACAGCTGCTGTGTACCTGGCACTGGCACTAGGGACTTGGCAATTTTAGAAAAAATGGAAATAATCCCTGTTCTCCTAGAGCCTGATTTGCTAAACAAGTAAGGACAGTATATAAGGCAGGTAAAGTATGAACAAACCAGGGTGTCAAGGACATCAAGGTGTCAATGTCAGCTCTGAAGGGCAGACGCTGGTCCTGTGCAGAGCCTAATGCTTCTCAGTAGGGAAAATGCTTGCATAAAAGTGGCAAGTCTGAAGAGAGCTGGATACCTTGAAGGATGGACAAAACAGCTAGAGCCTCAAGAACACAGAGTAAAATGGCTTGAGAAGAGGCTGATGAGGCAGGCAGGGACCAAATTATCTAGCTTTGTAGATCACATGAAAGACCTCAGTCTTTGTGGAAACAGCAATAAGAAATCAGGACGTTAAGCAGTAGAGTAACATGATCAGACGTGCACTGTCACCATCATAAGGACCAGGCATGGAAATGGGGAGCAGCAGATGCTAGAACATCAATTATGAAGACAGTGCAGGGGTCCAGGGAGGAGAGAGCAGCTTGGGCAAGAGTGATGGCAGCAGAGACAGCAGGGAGGATTCTCTATATATTTCAGTGAGTTGCTGGTGGGTGATGAGCAGGGAAGAGGCCAGAACTATTCTAGGTTTCTGGAATTGAATTACTGACTTGACCGCCACACTAGAAATTTCCACCCAACATAGCACTTTACCACTCTGATCCAATCACAACCACTTGACAAAATCTACACGCTGTACCCCAAACCACGTCTCAGACTCACTACCCCTCTCCATTTTCATTGTCACTGCCTTGATTTGGGTCTATACGAGCACTTGTCCTAAATGTTCTGTATCTGTACAACCTCTCTCAAGTCTAATACAACCTCTGCCTTCCAGCCAGTGTTATTTGTTCTAGAACACAGAAGTGACTAAGTTATCTCATTGCTTCAAAGTTTTCAATGGCTCTCAGCTATTAACAGAAGAAATCACATAGCATCCAACTTGGCAAGAAATATTTTGCAAAACTCTGAATTTCAGTGAAAGCACAAACAGGCAGGATGTAAGGAACAGGATAATGATCTCAAGGTCAGAGAACAAGACATTGTCATGGCCATCTTCTTCTAAATCCCTCTCTTTATTATACTTACCTTTGCCAGCCCCACCTCCACAGCCCTGACCTACACATTAAGTCACACAGGGGAAAAAATACTGGCCTGGAATCAAGAGCCCGGGGCACCAGCCAAATGGTGTGATGCCTTTAACGTTCAGATGAGTTCTTGCTCCAACGAAAAAAATGAGCTGTCTACTGTTACTTCAAGTGCTTTCTAAGCATCAGAGTTATTTGATCACTACTGAGTGGTAACATTCTGTGTAAACTGTTTACAGTTGTTTTTCTAGAATTTAATTCTTCTCAGGGTATGCCAATTTGAAAGTCAACTTTTTCCAGGACAGAGAACGTATCATTAGGTTCATGTATCACCTTCACTTGGCAAGCTGCTGTGAAGGACACATCATGCAAAGTTCAGATGTAATTGCTGGGCCATCCTCCTTGTTCTCGCAGGAACATTATTATCTACTCACTCTCTTTTCCAGATCACATACCCAACTCCTACTTTACCCATCACCATTAAACCATCCTTCCCTGGGATCTCTGAGTCATGGCCCAGGTATAATTAAATATTAACATAATCCTTTTGTCTTGGGAAGAGAAGAGGCATTGTTTTCTTGATACCCTAAATCTCTCCAATCCCCTATTTGATGCCTTTGGTTCAACTTAGATTCCTACCACTGTGGTTCTGCAGTGGGGCTGCTCAGGCCAATGGTTGGACAATTGCCACTTCTCTAACCCTAACTACAGAATGGTATATTTTACTACACAAAAAAGACAAAGTTTCACAATTATGTTCTATCTAGGGGAAAAAAGGAATGTGCTTGCAAAGGGAGTCATAAATATTGCACACAATTCTGCTTTTGAAAAACGGCCACTTGCCTACTTAAGAACTAATACAATAAAATATCACAACTGGCAGCCAGACTACCACAAAATTATAAAGATTTTCCACATCTAATATCCTATTCTACACTCATACAGGTAACTTAAAGAGGAAATTATTCTATTATCTCACCTCCGGGGCCAACAAGTTCATCCAGAATCTATTTTCAATGAATCACCTTCATATTAAAGACCTTACCCAGAAAATGCTTGTCATCCTATCAAACTACTCTTGCAAACTTTCAAGGCTTTCAACTCTACTTCTAATTCATTTATGTTAGACCTAGAAAACTTAACTGTAATTGCTACCTATAGAGTATTATTTCAGCCTTTCAGCAAAACTTGGAGAAACTATGTCATACAACATTTTTTTTTTTTTTTAAAGAGAAGGCCAAATAAAAACAAAACTGTATGTTAGGGATTTTTGGACCATAGTTTGGTTACTGGCAGATTTTCCTAGCTAGCAAAACCGCAGATATTCCAGAGTTTCTGCTGAAAAGACAAGGATAAGTAAACAAATTTCCATTAGAAGAGTTAAAAACCGCAATCCTCCTTCTTACTTCACCATTCATATGTTGTCATAAAACCTCTCCCAAGTGGAGAAAAGCGCAAGCCAGAAAGATTTGAAACAGAACGAATTAGCCTTACTAATTTAACCACGTTGTTGATTTGATTTCTCTCCTCAGATGACAGGAAGCTAACAGAGTCTACACATTGAGGCACCTGCCAGAAATGAAAGCCCTAAGAAATAACCAGGAGAGACAGCCACAGGAGCTGGATTTGTCACAATGTGGGCCCAGTCTGGGGCTTCAAAAGGGGAAGCAAAGGAAGAGAACTACATGTTTTAAGGGACCTGAGGGTATCGCTGCATTATAATGGAGAAAATGGGAACTTTAGCAAAGTCCTGGAGGTTTCCTTGTGTGGAGATCCCCAGTGTGAGAGTTAGGCCTTTTCACCTCCATTTACATAATCAAGGACAAGTTAGGTAAGTTTACTTCCTCATTTCCTCAAAATAAGGTTAAGATGATTCATTTCAACAAATGTTTTGGGGATTAAAAGACTATTAGGTGAAGTCCTAGAATAGTTTTTGTCACATGAACATTAAATTATTACTATCAATACTATTAGCTATATCCATGGTGAAATTTTTTACAAAATTATCCAACTTGAGTGCTTAAACTTCAGACAGCCAAAAAGTGCGTCTATGCACCGTACCTCATTTCCTGATAGCTCACGTAGTGTGTGATTCTTTTTTTTATTTAAACACTTTTATTGTAATAAATATAATGCACATACAAGCAAATGTGAATAATGATGGCCTCAAATTTGAAATCAGCAATACTGCATGTCATACAACTCCTGAAAATTAATTTTTATACTATAATTCTATTATTGATACAAACTATTCATCTAATATAAGATCATAATAAGTGAATTTTATTTTTTTATTTTTTTAAAACTTTGATAGTCTCTGAGATTTAATTGAAAGACTATATTTGAGAAGATAAAACAGTATCCTGGTTTGAATCATCATGACATCATCCCCCTTTAAGTTATCCACCAAAATCATTTTCAATAAACAAAATAAGAAGACCTGAGAGCCTTGGGGTTGAAATCCAGAAATTCTAGTTAATAAATATTTCTGTTGACAATAAGAAAGGAAATATCCAATCTAAGAACATACCCTGGCATTTTTAGGCATCTTGAGAACATTCAGTAAAGTATTTCTCCCTGACATGTCATAAACTGAAAGAGTTGCTGATTTTTAAAAGCCTAGAGAAGTGCCATGATTTCATGTTGGCCCTCGCGCCCAGTGTAAACAAGAGTAAGACTGGAGTAGACACAAGAAGATAGCAGGTGGATTAAGTCATGCGAGATATAATAATACAAAGGCAACATCTTCATAGTAGGGTTTATGCGAAAATATTCCTGCTACTTTTGCAGGTTATAAACAAAAAAGTGTTTTTCTAAAAGGCCATTCTAAGAAAAGAGTAACCAAGAAGCAGGGTGAGCAAGGTTTAAGAACAGGTGGGAGAGAAAACACAGGTGTCTATGCACAAGGGTCTGAAAGGATTTCAAGTCACCAGCATTTGCTGAGCCCCAATCTTGCGTCCCAAACCTACTCTGTACCATCTATTTGAAAATGTGATTTCTGTACCTACAAGAGCTCAGTTCTTTAAATCTTTCTTTTTTAAAAAATTAAGCAACTACTACATGCCAAATTTAAGTACCAGGAATTCAGAGGACAAAATTAAAAGTTCTCATTCTCACAGAGCCTGGATTTCCATGGAGTGAAGACAACATTCAAACATATCCTACAATGTTGGGGGTAAAAAGTGTCATAAAGAAAAGTAAAATAGTAGAACAAAGAGGGAGGAAGGTGTCGTTTGAGCCGGGGTGGTGAGGGAAGACCCTTCGGACGGCATGGCATCCGACCAGAAGCCAGAAGACACCAGGCTGCCTGTGAGTATCTGAAAGAAGAGCCCTCAGCTGGGGAAACAGAGGCACACAAGCTCCAGTCTGAGGAACTACAAGTTCAAAGCAGAGCACTTGCCGGGGGGCCTGAGGCAGCTACCCAGGAACCTACCCACTGCCTCCAAGACAAAGACATAAAGGATCTGCTTAGCCCAACCCCTAGGAAAAGTTCCTGCTGAAGACCCCAACTTTGCAGGCAAGCTGTGGAACTTATCTGCCCTCCAGGGTCCCGCATAAAAGGGGTCTCTAACTGCCCCCAGGGGACAGATGTCACCTTTGTCCTGCTCAGGTGAGCCACTCTCCCCGCTTCAATAAAACTGACCTGAATAGCTTTGCTCTGGTCTTCTCTGGGCACCACCACTTAGACCTTTCAGCGCTGAAGTTGGTGTGGCCAGAGTCAAGGGAGCCAGGAAAGAATGAGGCCAGGGAAAGGCAGAGTCCACACCACGGCCAGCACTCTGAACTCTTCTCTCAAGGAGACGCAAGACTACAAGTGGTCCTAAGCAGGGTGTGGCCTAAGCTGATTTTCATTTTCTAAGGGTCTTGCTAGCTGAGGTCAGAGAGGGAAAGAGGAAGTCAGGGTAGAAGGAGATGAGGGGGAAGTTGGGAGGTTACGGCACAGGTCCAACAGGCGGCATGGACGACTGTCCAAAGCGATAGTAGAGGTGACGACAGCCACTGGGCTTCTGGATGCATTTCAAAGAAAAACAAAAAACCCAGTGAGACCCTCTAAAAGAGAAAGTCATCCTTTACCAATGCGTTAAAGATTTCAAAGGATTAAAAGGATTTAAATTATCTTTAAATATATCCTTCATCAATCTATCCATATCAATTATAGCAAAATTTCCCAAAGATAACAAGAAAATTATCTTGACATTAACATTCATATAAAGTTGAAACAATAAAATCTCCTTTCATAAAGTGTCCAAGGCAAGGTAGAAAATGGAGAAGGTACAGGAGCTGACTTTGAACAGATTAAATTTGAAGTGATTTTTTTTTTTTCCAAACAGGCTAAACTCCTCCAGGTATCATACACCGTTTATTGTTCACAACATTTCTCAGAGAGAGCGATAACACAAGTTGTTTTATAGAAATCATACAAATAACAATTTTTCATTTGTTGCATTTCAATGGGAACAATCATTGAATCTTTGTATTTATTTTACCGTTCACTTCTTTTACAAAACTCAACATTACTGTAATTTTATGGAGAAATGGGAGTTTCTGTAATTTATATTTAATTTTTTTATTATTTATCCTAAATCCCGTCTCTGCTGTCTGTTCTCTTATGAAAATACAAACCATAAACTATACTCCATTTCCTTACAGTAAAGTTCAGTGGCTACTGAGGAGTTAAACTACTGAAAAACAAAATCCAATATCATCCTATTAAAGCCCCAGACCTTAAAACCACAAAGAGTTAATTATGCCTCAGAATCTTAACATATTGGGATCAACTGCAGTTGTACTTGTCTATGAATTAGACTTTTTCCAAACACTGACTTTCCTTCTCTGCTAGGACTAAGCAAATAGCAGTAAATTGGTTACTGTGGTTACAATGCTTGTTCTCCAGAATAAGAAAACCTTAACTCTTTCTGTACTGACTCTACTCGAGAAGGTAAATAACACATGCTGTATCTTTTGCCGTGTGACATGTCCTTCCATGAGTAAACAGCTCATTTGATTAAATTCAAAACTAATTTATAGATAAACACTACTAACTACAGTTGTAAGTATTAATAACTACAAGGCTTATTGAGAAATTGCCTTATCTCCATACACAATATGAACTTGTTATGAAGAAAACCACCTTTACCTTCATCATGCAAAACAAGGCAAAATAAGCATAAATTGTGAAAAGAAAAGCTTCAGATTTGCAACTAACTATTTGAGTTACTTACAAAATCAAATGCAGAAAAAGACTACTGTATAAAACTCTTTTTGTCTTTCTGGCATACTAAAATTACAAGATGTGCACAATGAGCACATAATACCTGATGCGGTCAATAGATTTTTAAAGTCTCCCTCTAAAAGTCATACACATAAAGTATTACCATTCTCACACACAAGCATCAATGACATAAAAATGTAACAAAGTATAATCATAAAATCCATACCCGTAAATGGATGTATGCTTAAATACTTCAGAAAAAGTATCTCTTTAAATCAAACGCAGCAATTTTAAATAGTTTCATGGCAAACCATAATTAACTATTAAGACACAATATTACATGTATACAGTTAAATTCTCTTATTATTCTCAAAGGGTCAGGGCTGCCTGACACAAAGATGGCAAAGCCACCTCTGGGTGTGTGTGAGCCCACACTTCATCAGCGTGGGGGCAGATAATTCATGGACACTACAAGTGCTACCTAACACACACTTACATACACACTCCAACGGAGGAACTCGAGATAAAAGACAAAAGATGGAACCCATTTTGAGATGTCAGGGGGAAAAAAAAAATCTATAAATTACTATAATTACTTTAATAGCCATTTCAGAAAGGATACTAACAAAGCCCTGGTTTCCTCATGCGCACACATGCCCGCTCTGATCCTTACAAGGGACCAGGCTATTCTTATCGACAATTCTTACCTAACACCAGCCATTTGCTAAACAATGAGCCTAATTTATAGCTTTTCAGTTTGGTTCTGATTGGACACTTTCTTCCTTCTCCCAAGAGAAACATGACAATCTGCAAGTTATTTGTTAGGGAAGCAGAGCTAAGGCTGCTGCTTGCCAAAATTGCACAAGAGATTAAAAATTTTCTAAACATATCTCGGTCAGTGGCAAAACAACTACAGAGAACTTCTGACAGGGAAATAAATGCCGTTCAGGTGTTAATGTGGGTAGATGCTGGGAGGAGAGTAACCCGAGGGTGGTGTGAAGCTGGGGAGCCGCAGTGCCAGGCTATGTGAGTAGGTGTGAGCAGTGGACCTATGACTACCAGGGGCAGGGAAATAAAATTCTTACACTAACTTCTTAAAACACATACACGCGCACAGAGCAGACCTGCAAAAAGTATTGGTTGAACTATTTAAAGGTTCACAATAATTTCAGAGATTTAATCTGGCACACTCTCAAGGGAGTTTTGAAAATACAAGCAACACCAGAACATACTTCAGTTCATATCCCATTAAGTCAATTTCAAAACCAAAGATGAAAAATAATTTACTATAACAAATCCCTTATTTTTCTTTTTTTCTTTCTTTTTTTTCTTAACTGAAGGCCATCTTTCTGCTTCATAAGTTTTGGAGGCAAATCAAAAATCATTTGCTGGTTATTTCCTCAAAATTTTTATTTACATCCCTCTTGGTTTTTAGTTATAATGGTATTGCTATCAGATTTAATCTTCATGAGGATGAATAAAAACTCAAATTTTCACCAAAATACTAGTTATTCTGTCTCCTGTGAATATGAAGCAAAACATAGCAACAATAGTACATTAAAAGAATAATACAGTAATATTTCCAATAGGGAAAATTAGAAAAAAACATAAAGGAACTTATACTTCAAACGAGTGACAATGGTTACCTTGAATAGTGGGCAAAAGTGGAAGTACACTCCAAGTCATTTTTACTGTTTTATTTTATGTACCTCAATAATACTGTAATTTTCTATAATGAATAGTTACAAATTTTGTAATCAGAATGTTAAATATTTCAAAAACACGTAATTACTGATATATATTTTAAGCAGATAAATGTTAAGTACTATTTAAAGTAGGTAAAACAATGAGATGCAGAGAAAAGTTTCTAAGTATTATTAGGTATTGATCAGATAAAGCAGAGGAACTTGCACCTGCTCCATTGTTCTAATAAACTATTGTTTGGTAGCTTTTTGTGGCAATAATATAAAACAAAGCATATGGAATATATTTTAGAATATGTAGATGTTAAAACAATACAAATATAAACAGCAAATTTGTAAGGAAAAATCCACAAACAAACTAGCATGGACAGTTAAATTATATAATTCAATCATTTTCAAAACATGACAAGTGGTGCAGAAAACCATTAATATTAACTGTTTCCTTCATAACCATTCGTTGGCTGTACCAACTGCACTAGCTAGACAAGTTCAAGGGGCTCTAAATGGTTTAAATTATACTTGGTTTCATACTCCAGTACATTGAGTACCACTAAATATTTCAACTATCCTTGTCAAGTGTCTTCCAAGGCAAGGCCTACAGATGTTACAAAGATTCAGGGCTGTTTCTTCTATTATTAGTTTGTAGCCTAAGGCAGCTGACAAAAGCTCTTCTTCCATTTCCCATGGCCCCTGAAACAAAAGAAAATTAAATGGCGCTTCTTTCGGGAGCTTTTTAAAAATTGTTATTGTAGGAGAAAAGAATAAAAGAAACCAAAATGGGCTGTTTTGAGAAAAATAACGTAATTGAAAAAATTTTTAAAGATTATGAATGCCTTGGACCATTTGGAAGAAAGTCAAAGAGCACTAATTTCCCCACTGTACAACCAGAGAGTAAAGACACAGAGGGGTGGTGGTCAGAGGCTAGGATAAGAGCACAGATTTCCCCTTTATACAACCAAGGAGTAAGGACACACAGGGGCTGTGGTCACACAGCTCACAAGAGGCTAAGATAAGGCTAGAAGGCAGATTTCTTCAACCCAAGGAATACCCCATTCTACTCATCTTATTTGAGGAATAAGATTTACTAGCTAATGATTCCCCAATTTTAGGAACTATATAAAATGCCCTGAACAATTTGTTAAAACTCAGATAGTGGGTCTACGACTGCAGAGCTTGTGATTCACTGGTTGGATGAGGCTGAGTATTTATTTTTCCATAAAAGTCTGTAGGAGATGCTGGTGCTTCTCTCCACCCACACTTTGGGAACGACTGCAAATCACCACCCACAGAGGAGCAGATGAGCTCACCTCTATTCTACCCTATAGTCAAGCCAGTTAAATACTAGAGAGGAAGCTCTTCCCCCAGTTAACCAAAACTTAGTTGGCTCATTTAAAAAATTTCCATTTAGTGGTAAATCTCCATTTAAGTGTCTTTCTCTGTAACCCAGAAAATGATCCAGATGACCTTTTAATTCATTCCTTTCCTCATCCCCCCAAATCTCTCACTGGAATATTAACTAGAATTACAATAATAATAATAATAATAATAAAATAAAAGTAAACAAAGCACTTGTTCTTCCTACATTGATTAAAACAAAACATTGCCAGAAACTCAAGATTCTAAGACCCATGATGATAACACAAATAAGTGAAGGATGTCAGTGTTACATGACTGAGGTGAAGGAAGCTATACAGCTGCAAATTTAAATTTAAAAAAAATTACTATACAACACACAAGACATACTCACCTGTGTGGCAGATGCAGCCTGCAGGCCAGGTGGCTATCTTGCTCAGATTTGTATCATTGTAAAATTTAGTACTAACATCAATTGCATGGTAAACATCTCGATTTCCTCAAGGTTTTTTAAAAAAATCTCTTAGTAAAACTTCTATCAAAATTGTGAAGAAATCTTCACACAGAAAAAGCAATTTTTGTTCTTGAGAAAAGTAAATATCATTAAGTATAGATGAGGTATTCATTTTCTAAGTATTGTACAGGCTAAGAATTTTATTCTATCCTGTAAGAATGAGGAAAAATTTGTTCTAATTAACAATGATACACATTATCTTTTCACGATAGAAGTGCATATTCACTGAACAAAAGTAAATAATGTGGTCCTGGCATGTATGTTTGCCAGGTCAAGGAGACTCAATATTTAAACAGAGGTCTTATCCTTGACAGTGCTCCAAATATTCTTCAGAGCTCAACTGCCTGGCATTATGTACACATGAAATATCCTATAAAAAAAAAACAACAACTGAGGCTACACATCCATCACTCATTTCTACTTTTACTAAAAATATACTATTATCTCCTTTTAAAAAATAAGAGCATAAAGTTCTATGATCCTTTTAAAATCAATTTTACTTATCAAACCATTTTCAGAGACTTAACATTCAAATATCTTCTCCCATTATGAGGGCTGTCTGCTTGCTTTACAAAGATTTGATAACAAGAATCCACAGAGAACTCAAATGTATTAGCAAGAAAAGAACAAGCCCATCTCATTGTGGGCAAGAGATTTGAATAGAAACTTTTCTGAAGAAGACAGGGGCATAGCCTACAGACACATGAAAAAAATGCTCATCATCCTTAATCATCAGAGAAATGGAAATCAAAACCACCTAACTCCTGTAAGATTAGTCTACATCATAAAATCCCAAAACTATAGATGTTGGCGTGGATGTAGAGCAAAGGGAACACTTCTGCACGGCTGGTAGGAATGCAAACTAATACGTTCCTTTTGGAAAGAAGTTTGGAGATCCCTCAGGGATCTAAAAATAGACTTGCTATTTGATCCTGCAATTCCTCTACTAGGTATATATCCAGAAGACTAGAAATCACTTTATAACAAAGATATTTGTCCCAGAATGTTTATTGCAGCCCAATTCATAATTGCTAAGTCATGGAAGAAGCCCAAGTGCCCATCAACCCATGAATGAATTAATAAATTGTGGTATATGTACACCATGGAATATTATGCAGCCTTAAAAAAGATGGAGACTTTACCTCTTTTATTTTTACATGGATGGCACTGGAACATATTCTTCTTAGTAAAGTATCCAAGAATGAAAAAAAAAGTATCTAATATACCCACCTCTACCATGAAACCAATATATAATCACCCATACTTCCATAGGAAAGCTGTAACCCAACTATAGCCCAAGATGAAGGGGAAAGAGGACAGGGAGGGGAGAGAAGTGGGGAGAATGGATGGAGGGAGGGTAATTGGTGGGACCAAACCTATGGTGCATTTTACAAGGGTACATGTCAAATCTACTAAGTGTAGAGTGTAAACGTCTTAACACAATAATTAAGAAAGTGTGGTGAAGGCTATGTTAACCAGTTTGAAGGAAGCATTTCAAATTGTATATAAAACCATAACATTGTATCCCATAAATGCATTATTGTACACAGCTATGATTTAATAAAAAAAAAATCAATTTTACTTTTCTCAAGATTCATTTTTCTACAGTTCAATGGAAACTAGTGCCTGTTTTGGAAAAAAAAAAAAAATAACAACTCCTAAGTTTTGAGGAGTTTTAAGACTGTTAGTAATCCAGCCAAAAAAAAAAAAAAAAAAAAAAAAAAAAAAAAACAACTATCTAGGCAATGTTGCCTATGCATTAAACCTGAAAAATGCATTTACACAAAATACTCAGATAGAGTCAAAACTTTAATTTGTAAAACTAAGTTAAGAGAACAAACAGAAAGCCAACTGAATCTGTGCATGGTAACTAACTGGCTGCCTTTGTTTCAGCTAAGTCAGATGTAGCTGGACATAATAGCAGCAGTGTTGTCTACATTGGAAAGCAGCTTTTAATGCAAGATGTCCCAGGTAGGTTGGGACAAGAGCTGTACATTAGGAAGAAGTCATTTAGTCATGCTATATGAGAGGCAAAAGCCAGTTCAGGGAACTTAACTGTCAGCTAAGGAGAGCAGAATAGTTGACAGTTAAGTCCCCTCATAAGCATACCAAAGAAATCACATGTAACATTAAAAACATTAACAACAGGAAAACAGTCATTGCCTGTACTGATATCACAAGAAACAAAAAAAAATTCCAATTCTCATATTGCTGTAATTGACATCTAAAAAGAAGGCAACATGCATCTTATTCCTAATTCAACGCAAATATCTACAGATGAATCAAGCCCTAATTTAAATTTACTTTTACCTTAACATAGAGCCTGCCTCTTGTGTTTCTAGAAATTTATTTGATCTAGTTTTAGAAAAATCTTTATTATTTAATAAATAAGCACCATTTTTTAAAAAAGAAAATAAAGTGCTCAATGACAAGATGAGATATTTCCTTCAGATGTTAAAGACATTGACAACATCTGTCATAGGAGCATAAGAAAACAAATGAATGATTTTTAAAAATGAAAGCCTGACTCATGTAAATATTATAACGCTACAGCTACATGCAGTGGATGTTACAACTAGGCCATATGCTGCATTTATATTAAAAAAAATTAAATGGGGCTTATAAGTATTTACTTGTCTGAGCAATTCATAGTTGATACAGTCTTTATTAAAGTTGAAATTAGGGAAAGTTTCTTAATTACAAAAGCCAGATAAACATGCAATCTTTAGCTTCATAAGCAAAGGATTTTTGTTTATATTTTAATGCATCTAGACTTGACAAAGTAATTAAAAATGTTATAAGAAATTATATTTTCAGTAACTATGAAAAAATCTATTTCTTTTAATTCTTACATACAAATGCAAGCTTCCCTTATTAAAGAAAAACCATGGGTAAATTTAATAAATGGGAAAATATAGGCAGCCCAGAACTTGCCACACAACTGAACTTGCTTTCTCAAATCAAATTCTTTAAAAGCCGTACAACCGAAAGGGCTCATTCAGTGACTTGACATTATAAACATCTGCTCTGCTCTCAACTTGGGTAGCTTTATCTTAGCAACTACTCTTTCAGCAAGGAGACTGGTATGCTTCTGAATGATCTATATTCTTTCTAATAAGGATCCTAAAATGTGCTTATTCTCATCTTTAGCTACTAAAATATCATAGACCTGACAGTTATAGAAGACAATGGAACACTAAAGTGAATTCTTAACATCTTGATCTATTGGTCCAAATTCAATCTCTTGAAAATCATTCCTGGCCATACAATGATTGCGAACTCCGAAGCAGGTTTACATACCAGCTCGGCCCCTAACGAATTTGTGTCATCATTGGCCAACTTACTTAAACTATTGGAGACTTACTCTTGTCAGTCATAAAATGTGATAACAACACTTTATAATAAGAAGCTTTTAAAAGATTAAATAAAAGACCATTTGTAAAATATATAGTACAAATACTGGCATATAGAAGGTAGTCGATAAATTTGGTAGCTATCTAAAGAATCTCCTATGACAGGAGAAAATAAACATCCCCCTAAAGAATTACGTGCCACCAAACAGGAAGAAAGTGATTGGAAGCCTTCAGTTTCACAATCCCAGGTTAAAAGTATAACTTCACTTAGGTCAATGATGCATAACTGCACATTTTGAAAAGAAGACAAATTTTATAGCACACAACTTTTTTTCACACAATAAAAGTAAACAATTTTCTATTAAAATACTCCAATGCAATAAATATTTCTTAAAATTCTAAAGAACATAGAGCTTTCTGCACCTTAGTTTAATAATGAACTAGGAAAATTATATTTGCCTCAAAGTAAAAGATTCCAAAAATGTTAAAACTTCCTCATTAATAAAACAGCTTCAATATATTAAAAGAAAAACTACCAAGGCAAGGTATGAAATATGATTCACAAAGTCATGATTTTTTAATCACTATATAATAAAATACCGCTCGATGCCAGTGTTTCATTATCTAAGCTATAATTTCTTTTGACTTTCCTAAATATTGTACTATACGTGTCAGACTTTCCATTAGTCATTCATCCCATTGTTTGTAAACACGAGGAAATCCCCCACAGGGCAGTACGAGTGAGGTGCCTGCACGTGCAGGGAGAGTAAGGAGGAGTCAGGCAGGCTGGGCCAAGATGACACAGCTGGACTGGCTGGTGTAGGTCCCACATGACCTTCACCTTGTGTCTCCCACCCTTCTTGTTTTGTAAATTTGACTTTAACCTAAAAGTATATGTGCCTTGAGTAGTTTAGGGCAATTGATTTGGAAGATTAACTTTTGAATTAGAACGCTGTTGTATGGGTTATGTCAATTATTGTTTATTATGGCTCATGGGTTATGCCAATTGCTGTTGTTTAAGATAAGGGTTAGTACGGTTTTTGCTTTGAACTTTTAGGTAGAAAACCATGATTTTTGGAAATGGGAGAGAGAACAGTCTTGCAGAGGGTACGGTCACTGTGCTCCAGAATTGCTGGCCTTCTGCCAAGTAAAGTTTGGTGGCCCTGTCCCTGTCTCTGCACGTTGGCTCAGCGACAGGTGGCTGGACCCTCTTCATCTAGTAACACAAGTAAGGATACTTTCATTGCAGTACAAAATACAAAAATGAAATAGTAATTACATATGTATATACATAAACTCTTCAAATCACTTTTTCTAATGAAAATTTATGCAGTTTTCAAATATGTGACAACACACTATAGTGAAAAGTACCCATGAGCATAACGTCTAGTACTATGCGAGGCTTTTTGAAACTACATAATACCTGGTTATGTAGTTTCAAAAAGCCTCGCATAGTACTAGACGTTATGCTAGTAACGTGGACTATGTGGCTATTTTCATCTCAGCCTGGAGACTATTTCTGAGGTAATAGCATGGAATGTTTTACTTTACTTTGGGTTATTTGTGACTATTAACAGAAGAAGGAATTTTTGAATTCAGTAAAGTCAATCACCTAACATTCAAAGGGAATCTGCAATGTGTGCAAGGCTCTGCTAATGTCTGTAGAGGGGAAATGGGGAAACAGATTCTTATAGGAGGTCAGATAAGCAATAAAGAAGGCCTAAAGCAAATTGAAAAAAAAAAAATTGGTTGAAATCATGTAGAGATGAGGATGTGAGAAAACAGGTATTTTTATAAATGGTTGTGGAATTTAAAATTAGCAGCATCTCTCTGGAAGGCACTCTGGTAACAGGAGCTATTAAAATGTAAGTGCACAAACTATTTGATGAAGCAATTTCCCTGCAAATAATTTATATATTTATGTGAAGATATATGTTGGAAATAACAGTTAACTAGAAGAAAAAGGAACTATTGACACGTAGGGATCACTTGAATAAATTATGTTATAGCCATATAGTGAAATATAATGAATTAAAAACAAACAATAAACCCACTGCTATGATAAAATCTCCAAGATACATTTTTAATGGTTTGAAATAACATATTATGCTTAAAAACCACACAGCTATATTTAAAAATACGTATAATTCTGGTATTTGCCCAAACTTTTCTGGAAGGATACATAAGAAAGCGCTAATGGCTTCTTCTATGAAATGAAACTATGGGTGGGCCATGGAAAGATATCTCCTTTTATTTTATACTTATCTGAAAAGTTTGAATTATCAGGTATATATATTGCATATATTATTTGTGTGTATACATATATGTATATATAATATATTTATATATCATAAATTAACATCACAACAAAGTACGGCCAATCACAGATATAAAAGTCTATGCATTTAAAATTTAATCTTGCATTCTAAAGAGGAACCAAAAATGTGAATTATAGAAATCATTTGAGTTATCATGGTCATGAGGAATTATTTTGAGAAACTGCAATAAAGAAGGAGGACAATTAGAAAAACCACTCTACTGTGCAGACACTAGGAAGGCTTTGACTTACAAGTTGAGGAACAGTAAAGAATCAAAGTGTTTGCATCTATATTCATTAGTGATATTGGTCTATAATTTTTTTTCTTGTTGGGTCTTTTCCTGGTTTGGGGATCAGGGTAATGTTTGCTTCATAGAATGTGTTGGGAACACTTCTACACTGCTGGTGGGAATGCAAATTAATCCATTCCTTTTGGAAAGATGTTTGGAGAACACTTAGAGATCTAAAAATAGATCTGCCATTCAATCCTATAATTCTTCTACTAGGCATATACCCAGAAGACCAAAAATCACATTATAACAAAGATATTTGTACCAGAATGTTTATTACAGCCCAATTCATAATCGCTAAGTCATGGAAAAAGCCCAAGTTCCCATGGATCCATGAATGGATTAATAAATTGTGGTATATGTACACCATGGAATATTATGCAGCCTTAAAGAAAGATGGAGACTTTACCTCTTTCATGTTTACATGGATGGAGCTGGAACATATTCTTCTTAGTAAAGTATCTCAAGAATGGAAGAAAAAATATCCAATGTACTCAGCCCTACTATGAAACTAATTTATGGCTTTCACATGAAAGCTATAACCCAGTTATAACCTAAGAATAGGGGAAGGGGGAAAGGAAGTGGAGGGAGGGGACAGGATGGGCGGAGGGAGGGTGACTGGTGAGATTACACCTGCAGTGCATCTTATAAGGATACATGTGAAACTTAGTAAATGTAGAATATAAATGTCTTAAAACAATAACTAAGAAAATGCCAGGAAGGCTATGTTAACCAGTGTGATGAAAATGTGTAAAACGGTCTATAAAACCAGTGTATGGTGCCCCATGATCGCATTAATGTACACAGCTATGATTTAACAATAAAACAATAATAATAATAATAAAACGAATCAAAGTCTTTAGAGTGACAGTCAAGGTAGACAGAGGAGGATGAGACGTTTACAGAAGACAAGACTAGGAAAGAACAACATCAGAGTCGCAAAACGGAAGAAGTCAGACACATCCCTAAGAAATACTGTGATGTCACTTGAGAAAACACTGAGCTATTTAAGTGTTCTGAGGAAGGGAGGAATATGAAAGTATATCTCTGGAAGAAGATGTTCTTGGAATAACTGGAAGAAACTATAATCTGGGAGCTCCTTGAAAATTACAAAGAATGCCCTGCTTGACCTTCGTGCAGCGCACATCTTCACAAGCACTCTGCCTCAGTCAACGTCAGGAACATATGCCTCCAGGGGTCCTCGAACTTTTTAAACAGGGGGCCAATTCACTGTCCCTCAGACCGTTGGAGGGCCGGATTATAGTCTAAAAAAAAATTATGAATAAATTCCAAAGTAATATAAATATATGAATCCACTGCTCTTGAAAAAATGCTTTTATTCCATTTTCAAATACACTTGAGTCCCTGTGACTGTGCAGCAGTGGGGACAACGCTGTGTTGTATTTTTTTCATCCAGCATGGTAATATATAAACTCAGTGACTCTCATTCCACGCTAGTCACAGTTTTCTCTACTCCCTTTATTCCTCAATCATAAACAGAGTATTGACCAGGAACTGCTCGCGGGAGTATACCAGAAGACAGACAAGCATTCAGGGAAACTCTTATTTACAAAGCAATGCTACCCTTGCCCCCGGCAAAAACTATTCCTCTCTCTCTCCTTCCTAATCCACCTTGCTCCGTCTACATCAGACCTTTCAGAGTAATTACTCCCTTACTAAAAGTCATCCAATGTTTCTCTTTTGTTAGAGGGCAAGGGCTTTTTCCTTTTGTTGACTGCCATATTTCCAATGTCTGAAATAATTCTTGGGCATAGAGCAGGCCTGAACAAAACATTTGCTGAGTGAATGAATAAAGTAAGTTACATATTTCATATACTCAGAATTGTGATTCAGTTTCTACACTTCCATTCTTTTGCCTTACCAGGAAGAAAATGTTAGAACACAAAATAATGACTGCTCTTATACATTTTTGGCTACTAACATCTGATGTGTCATTTAAGAAAAAATTGTCTTTTAACAATGGGGTTTTGCTAGTAATTAATCTGCTTCCCCACTACACACATTTGTCATTAGAGTTTGGCTTGGCTGACAAGCTTCTCAGTAATAGTGAGACTTATGTCACACAGGGTGTTGAAATTCTGAATGATGTCTCTAGGGTTATAATCTCTGCCTTTAGAGAAAAAAGAATCAATTTCAGATTGAAGTGACTTACGTGTATATCTTGGCAGTCTCGTAACAGGTGAGTCGAGGTAATGGATCACTACTGCTCCTGGCCGTACTTGCTATTCAGAAGCTTCTGCTAACTTATGGCACTAGCGGAGTTCCTTCTATCAATTTACATCAGTTTACATTCAGTACCTGAACTGTTGTGCTAATGCTAATATTTTCATTCTATTTTTTGCCATTGAATTATTCACTTTGAGATACCAATCCATTTTCATGTATAAGGGAATTAAAAACAGTGCAATAGTAATGACATACATTGAATATTTAAACATGTAATTCATATGCAAATAATATAAAATGTTTTGGCAAAGAACTGGTACCTTCCTTGAGAAAACTGAGAAAACCTAGTCTTCAAAATGTAATGTTATTTGTGAATAGATGCTGGTTATTTCCCAATATTCTCTCTTTAATCCTTAATAATTCCATCACTTTGGACTAAACACATGGTCCCCAGGTTAAATATCACATTCTACATCTTCCTTTGAATCATTTGGCCTCATAAGTAAGTTTTGGTCAACAAAATATAAACCAAATGGTCATATGTGACCTCTAAAAACTTGTGCTTAAAGGGAAGGGGAGTGTCCCTCTCTCCCTCCTTTGCTCTGACTAGAATACAAATGAGATGTTTGGGGCAGCCATCCTGGACCATGAGGCGGAAGCAGCCTGCAGAGACCGGGCAAAACAAACAAAACCAGCCTAGGTGTCTAACATCACAGGATGAGCTTATCTATGGATTTTTTTTTTATCATGTGAGAGAAATAAACTGTTAGCATAAGTTCTTTTTATCTTGTAGATTTTCAATTATTTGTACCAAAATCTATTCCTGCTACTACAAACATTACATTTTCAGTGAAAATCACTTAATGATAGTAATAATGATATTGGAAACACCTATAAATAATTTATTATGTGTCAGACTTTATTCCAAATGCTATCTATTTAATATCATCTTCACAATTTCATTATTAGGTACTATTATTATACTTATTTTATAGGAATTGAGGCAGAAAGAGCTTCAATTGAGGCATCTTGCTCAAAATCACCAGGCTATTGAGAGACAGTGCCTAGATTTGGACCCAGGAAAACTGACTTTTGAATTTCCTCCCTTAACCACTATGGGTTCTAGTGCTTCATACAATTATTCACAATTACATGTTTCACGGTTTGTCATATTAGTAACTGACATTTAAAATGTATAGACTATATGTGAACAAAGTTGTGTCGATATTCTTTTTATCCCCACCAACCAAACCACCTGTAAAGTATTTGCTGGAATACTGACATGCACTGACCCCACTTTGAGATTTTCAAGTCAATTTGTCCCCTCAATGGAACTGAAATTGGCTTGCAGCGCCCTTGTTTCCCAGAAGCCACTGTTCCAAGCTTTGGAACTTAAAATATTTAATAAGCATAATTGTAACATACCAATATGATGAATGCTTTCTCATATTCACCATAACACTTTTAGAAGATTTGCTAATTTTTTATATTCAGAAAGAAGAATTACCTTTTAACGTACCGATTTTGGAGCTAGGCCCAGTGCTTTTGACTATATTGCCTACTATATTCTGTGCTATGGGGCAATCTTTGTCTTTTTTCTTCCATTTTATCACCTATAAATAGAGGTCTTCTAAGATTCTTGTGATGATTAAATGGTATAATAAATGTGGGGGCACTTGTCAAAGTGTCTAACATACTTATTTACTTATTGGCTATTATATAGTAAGCACATGTCTGATAAATTCTTTTGATGGATAAATAAAAGCTGACATCTTTATAAACTTGAATGTCTTGTTAAAAAAATGAGAACTGTGAAACCCAACCTATTTTCATTTTTGTCTCAGATATCAATAAGCTTAATAAATAGTTATTATTCCAATGGTATAATTTATTCAATTCAGGTCTTGGAACAATTGCCACTTTATTTTCTTCGGTTGATCCCAATTTTGTTTGATTGTTTGACTTTATATCTTCTCAATCCATAAATCACTGCTAAGCCTTTTGAAATGGGTGTGATTTATATAAAATGATATTTTATCCCCTGTTCCCCATAAACACCTTTATCACGTTCAGTTGCTTGTAGTTCTCATCTGGGAGGGTGTATTTGTCACATGGATGCCGCCTAGACTCTCCTGCAAAAGTGGTCAACTCTGCAGACCACCTGGTCTAGGACAGTCCACTGTATCAGCTATTTTTTTTTTAATGGCTGTTTTTACATGTGGCAACAACAGTTTGAAGAATGAAATTCAAGATGTCATCTCCTTGCTAAATGTATAAACTTAGAAAATGACATATTTTTGAAACTCTTAAATTTGGGGGTGACTTTATGTAAAACCAAAAATCTCGTTTAGTATTTTAGAGCTAAAGACTATACCGAAGGTGTAAAACAGAGATTTATCAAACACTCAGACCTTTGGCTTATTTATCATCTTGTTTATATTCAAGAGTAAATTATTATTATTATTACATGAGATATTAGGTTTTTGTGAAAGTGAGAAGTTTCTATCAGAAGATGTGGTCAGTCATGTTTTTATTGCCTAAGATTTTGTGGGCTGGAAATACTGCAATTGTTCAATCTCTTCAGCTTTTCTCCTGCATTATAACTGGTGGCCCCAAATGGGTTGAAAATTTTCTAATATATGTTATTATAAATGATTGATAATTGTAAGACTCAGAATAGTTCTTGGAACGTAAACTTAAGAATACTGCATGGGATTCTAGAAAAAATGTCCAATTCTATATTGGTCTGTCTATTATCTACAACTTAGAATTATTAAAAGGTAGTAGTATCGTTAATCACACAAGCACAAATCCCCAAATCTGATACTGATATTTGACTGGAAAACCCATGGTCTAGTCCCAGCTGTGTCAGTCAATACCTCTGTGATTCTAAACAAATAAGTTAACATCTCTCTGGCTTCATGATCATATCTCTTTAACATGAAGAAAGTTAGCTTAAAAGGAATCCTAAGACTCCAGTCAGCTCTAAAAGCTTTTGATTCTGTTATCGTAAAACAGAATAAAAAGAAAATACTTTATTCAAAATTGAATATTATTATTCATATTATTAAGCATTGGTGCCTGGAATATATCCATTGGTCAGAAATGAAGCTCATGTCAAAGTCTGCATATTCTGAATCATGCATTGGGCATTGAATAAAATGAATAGTTTCTACTGCCGCATAGGACTTCTCCCCAGCACCTGGGAGGAAATAAAAGGGTTAGCAAATATGTGCTAAAAGCAAGCCTCCACCCACAGTTGGGGCTGTGCTGATGCAGATATCTGAAGTTATTGAAGCTTTCTCCTTGCCTACTAGGATCTTGGAAGTGATACAAGATCCAATATTTATTAAATATTTTAACTTCCAAAGCTTGTACTTTTTAACACAATTTTTCTCTTTCTTGCTCAGCAAATATCTAAGGAGACGTGCTAGATATGAGGATTAGTAAGCTGGATACATAGTCCTTGACACTGTAAATCTGATGGACAATATGTATTATGGAAATACTGTTCCAACAGATGGTTCTCCTTTGAAACCTTTACAAGGTACAACATTAAATTATAAGTCAGCAATTATATTTCTTCAGGAACAATGTGATTTAGATACTTTGCTGGTAAGTTAATACTACCTGGTAAGTTAATACTACATTAAAACGTAAAACAAAAATCCAATGAATTGTCAACTATATCCATGACACAATTCCTCTCAATTTTCAGTAATTTTGGTTAAGCGCTAGGTTTTAGTCACCTCATAATCTACCAATTAAAAAACACCTACTAAGCAAGTCTCATTTGAAGATCTCAAGTTGGAAGCAGATGATTTAGAAATCGGGACTGAAGATGGTAAGGCAGAAATTCTATCACAGAAGTGAAACTTTTTTCAGTTGGGGGTGGGAGCGTGAAAAATGTCGCTGAATGGAGAAGAAAGGTAGGAGGACACTTCACGTTCAAAGGCAGAACTCACATTCCTCTTCTGCCCCAAAGGCATTAAGTACCTCAAGCTTACGGGCTTCTCCTACCCAGAGGGCCCTGGGAAAGAATCCAACATTTCCCTTCAAGGTTGTGCTAATTTCCAAAGGAAATTATTTGTGTGTGTGTGTGTGTTTTCTTAAAGAAACCCGCCCCCACCCCAAATTCTACATGCTTCAGACCCCACCAAACCTGGATATGGCCCTGCCTGCTTCCCTTAAGACTTTCGATCACGTCAAACATTTGCAATGTTGATTAGTTGGGAACCCAAATATTGCAATCCAAAAAAAAAGAAGCTGCTTCTATTTTTCCTTTAGAAATTTACTTCAATCTCAATCCCTTTCATTATGATTCTCTGCTGACAGGAGGGAGCAGTTTTAATAAAGCTCACAGGATGATAGGAAAGAAACGAATATTAACTCTTCCACAGGCATACAATATAACCTTGTTTTTATGTAAAATTCAACCTTCAAAAAATGTTAAGAGCTGTCTCAATATCCTGAGTGTTTGTCTATGGTAGAACAAGGATGGTCTCTCTATATATGTTTTTTTGATATATTTAGGAGTTACCTCAATTATTTTATTCTGATTCAGATATTATACATTTTTCTCAATTTTCATAAATGATTTTAAATAACATCAAAACATCCAACTATATAAAGAAATGAGGAATTACGGTATTTATCTGCCCTTAGACAAACAAGTTACTATTGCCCCTCCCTTACTGGAAAATAAGATGACATTATGAAGAAATGAAATGTTAATAAAGAAGCTGCTTCTCCAGGATCAGATTTTAGAGCACCAAAAGCAACTCAAAGAGCTGAAGTGATAGTGTTTAGATTTCCAAATGATAACATGGAAAACTTAAGGACCTGCTACATCGCAATAACTCATTTAAATCTTGTACCCCGTGTGAAACGGTGACATCAGAGACTTGCTCAAAACCCCATCCAGTAGCTCCTCTGTGCATGGCATGGTTGAACCATACTTTGAAAAACAGTTCCATATCAAAGCTCTTTTCCTTTCACACATTTCAACCTAATGAGAGACAAGAGAGATGAGTGCTAACGAGACAGTCAATTTTAGAAAATACATGCAAACAAGCCAAATGTTTTTAATTACTCTAATATTTTCCACATGTAGGATTTTATCTTATTAGGCATTAAAAACATTGTTTAAAAAAAGAAAAATCAGAACGACCAGCACTCTGTGTGAGGCAATCAGCTGGACACAAATTAATATTTATGGTCTGAAACTTCCTCTGTCTCTATTAGCTATGTGTGTACAAAGTATTCTATTAGAACCTTCTCAAGCACAGTAACCCACATGCTTTTCCCAGATAAATGCATAAAGCTTTTACAGTCGTTCAGGTTATCTTCCAATCCATATCAAGAACCAGGGAAAAATGCAATTCAGATCACTGCTCTGTTTGGTTTATAACAAGTTTTTTTCTGAGTGGCTTTATTTTTTGGAATAAGAAAGAGATAAAGTCTGTTTTATGCTCTCATTAGATCTGACTCAAACTGGTGAGATGCCAAAGCGGGAAAAATTGGTAAACCACAAAAGGCATCTATTTTACCACTTATGTTCTCTATGAACTGAAAATATTTGAGTTAGTAACATTGGGAGATATCTGAAAATTGAAAAACAAAACAAAATAAAACTATAAAGTTCCCTCACAGATCAATGTTATATACATGTATATGAATAAAAAGTCTTGTTACCATATACCAAAACCATTCTTCTAAGCCAAAAAAACTGATATGTAAGGCCCTTTGATACTTGGAAAATAAAGTCATTAAAGTGACTATTCTTCAAAACCCTTAGAAACTATGGTTTTAAAACATTGTAACTAATCAAGAAATCATTCATTTCTTATTCAAATGTCCTTCTCTGATATAACCATTCTAAAGATAGAGGCTAGAATCTTTGCAGTTTTGTACTTCAGATAATCAAAGATCAGTTTGGGGGAGAAGAATTCCCTACAATATCTTGCAACTTCAATTATTATGAATTTGACACAGGCCATAAAAAATTTACCTTTGATATTAGTAAAAAGGAGTTGGCTCAAATACACACAATTATAAGCATGCAAATGATCAGGTTTGCTAGAAAAAAAGTTACCCTTTCAACAAAATGAAAGAAGTCCTATGAAGTTTATCTTTGGGCCCATTTTCAATCATTCGTTTGCTAATAAGGATATGCATACACATGTATTGAAAACGTTTTTTATAATTTAGGTTACTCCACTAGTTTAGACTATTATTTCTAAATTCTTCTACAATTTCATTTTATTTCCTGTCTGTAGAGCAGTGGTTCTCAACATATGGGCTCTGAGCAGCAGCTATCAACATCACTCAAGAACTTGCTAGAAATGAAGTTCTCAGGCCTCACGCCAGACCTACTGAATTAGACACTCTGGGGGTGGCGGGGTGGGGAAGGCACAGCAATCTGTGTTCTAACAAGCCTTTTAGTGATTGAAATGCACACTAACTTTTATAACCACTGCCCTCAGGTCCTGAAATGAAACAATCTCCCTAAGCATCATTAAAAAGGTATTCAAATGCAGAAAGCTAAAACTATTCCAGAATCCATTCTCATCCCCTCACACTTCCTAGCCTCCTTCTCTATAAACTAGGAGTCCTACGTAGATGCCACTGCTAACCAAGGCTCAGGGAGGAGCTGAATTCTTGGTTGAAGAAATTACGCTAGTTGATTTAAAATCTCAGATCATTTCACATCAACTCTTTTTTATTGCTACTACTGGGTGATGTTTTCCATCCATCTTCAGTCATCACCTAATCTACTAATCTTTAAAAAATCTGGCATTGGGCTAGCTTTACCTGCATTTTGACCCTTCTTTAATTGAGCAATTGTATTCGGTCATGTTACGAATATCACAGAACTAATTTAACTTTGCTTACAGTGATGGACATTATCAGCAAGAACTCAATAGAATGTGTTGCTATAGTTTTCTAAAGGGCATTCTTGATGAGAATGCTTTTTGACTTACACAAGGCCTTTCATTCCTGTATCTCACTACTGAGAGTAGTATTCTTCTGAGGGACTCATTTATTTTTATCTTATCAACCCTGAGTACTGGGCAACTTGTTTTTGTTTATTTTTCTTTCTCCTTCATGCTTTGTCTTAAAATGTTAAGAGCCAATTTTACAGCCTAAGCTAGTAAATGCGATGAAATTAACACAAGTTTTTATACTAACCTACCTTGATTACATTCTATTTTTTACCCCTTACACTCATTTTTCACATATTTATTAAACTCTTACTTTCTTACTGAGCCAGGCTTTGAAGTCTGACATAGCTAAATATAAATTCCATCTTCAGGACTTATCATCTGTATAATTGTGGGCAAAAAAACTAACTTGGCTCAACTCTATGAGTAAAATAAAAATGACCTACCTTATAGGATTTTTATAATCATTAGAAGTAATAAATGTGAAAATTGGTGACAGAGCCTGGCATGAAACAGGTGGTCATGAAGTTAGCTGCTGTTCTCAATGTCCATGTGGGCAGCCCTTGAAGGGTCCCAATATGCAAATTCCTTGACCATCTCCAAGGAAGTGACTATCACTGTAAAATTTAGTGGTCATAACCCAGACCTTGGCATCACCCAGAACAGGTTTCCCTAAAATGACTAATGATGAGTCCTTCAGTTCTGGAATTCCATCTTCTATTTTCCATCTTTCTACCTCAATGTGTGAGCCTGGAACAGAAAGACCCAGAGGAAGTTTTTTAAAGCTCTCCTAGTTGCCTCCGTTTCTGCCCCTTCCTGCCTCGTTTCCTTCCCTGCTCATACTGAACCCCACTCTCAATCACCCACTCTTTTCCCTCAGTCCTTCTTGCTGCACCTGGCTGGACAGTTCCACTGTAGATGATTCAATCACTTGCCGTTCTTCCCCTTGAAAGTGCCAAGTTCTGAGGAGAATGGATCATGGTGGTATCTGTTGGTCTAGAATCTAGATCTTGGACTTTCAACTTCAATCTAATCCTCAGAAATCTTTTAATTTACTGAAGCTTCTATTCCATACCAAATCCTATCAGTCTTAGCTGACAGCCTGGCCTCCTACTCAGGAATGTCAGCCTTTCTCAGCCTTCCAGACATGGACACAAAGTCAAGCCGATACTCCCTAGCCTCACAGAACAATGCATCTCTTCTATCCAAGGCCAAGAGTTACATCTGACCGGCCCTGGAGCTCTTTGTTCCTGAATCCTTTCGGACCTTGTTTTAGCCATTAAACTCTATCTCTTTTTTCTTTTAATATACTCTCAGTTGCTTCCTCCTCAGTTTCTCATTCTACGCTGATTAAAAGAATTCACTTATCATTCCCATCCTGAAAACAAGAATTCTCAGTTCCAATTTGGGAATAAGGAATTAGAAAAATGTGGGCCAGGCATGGTGAGTCATGCCTATAATCCTAGTACTCTGAGAGGTTGAGGTGGGAGGATTGCTGGAGCTCAGGAGTTCAAGAGCAAAAGTGACACCCCATCTCTACCAAAAATATAAAAATTAGGCAGGTATTGTGGCAGGCACCTGCAATCCCAGCTACTCAGGAGGCTGAGGCAGGAGGATCATTTGTGCCCAGGACTTGATATGCTGTGAGCTATAGCTAATGCCACAGCATTGTAGCCTGGGGCAGCAGAGTGGGGCTCTGGCTCAAAAGAAAAAAATATATATATTAGAAAAATGTGATGTAAAATTCAAAATATTTTATATCAATTAAAGTCACAAAACTTAGGTCCTCAAACTTTTTAAACAGGGGGCCTGTTCACTGTCCCTCAGACCGTTGGAGGGCTGGACTGTAGTTAAAAAAAAAAACTATGAACAAATTCCTATGCACACTGCACATATCTTATTTTGAAGTAAAAAAAAACAAAACAGGAACAAATACAATCACACCGCCTCATGTGGCCCGCAGGCTGTAGTTCGAGGACCCCTGACTTAGATTTTCCTTGTGTGCTCTGACCTTGCAGTGGAACATGGAGACTGAGGGCCCACCTTACGTTTCACAGTGAATCCCACCCCCCACTCCCCACAGAGCACTGGAGGCGGGGGAACAGACACTCCACGACTGGCCAAACAGATTAACTCTCTGGTACAGTGATCTTACATCAGTCAGGTCTAGTCTTAAGAGACAGTTTTACAATTCAGTGGCTCTCATAGTCATCTCTATGGAATCAGTTGAGAGGTGGAGAAAATGAAGGAGCAGATGTACAGACAGAAGAAAGGGACCAGATCCAGCTTCTCGATACCTCGTCTTTACCTTGGGGAGGGCTAGGTTTAAGGATCGCCTACGCTTTGGTTCTGGTAGATACTCTGAAGTCAGGTTTTGCTTTAGACAGTCCTAGATGTTATTACCAACTGAAGAGTCAAAATATGTTTCACAGAAGGAAACTAGGACTGCCTGCTCTGTGGCTCCATGTACACTATCCCTTCTGAAATAGCACATGGCCACTGGCTGAGTAGAGTTAAGGAGACGAAGCCTGGGAACAGTCTGAGATCACCTCATAGGTGATTTCTGAGTAATGATGGACCTTTGAGAGTAACTAAGAGAGCCGCATAGAAAATAAAAATGTGAGGAAATATAAGGAGGAAAACAAGCTGAAAAGCCACTCTGGGAGCTATCGGGAGGAAGACCAGTAAGAAAGTCAGAGACCTGAATAGGTCAGCTGGTGTAAAAGCCTGGTGGAGTTCTTGCTATTTTTTACAATACCGTTAAAGCAATAAAACAAGTGTTTTTTCTTCTATGTGCACGTGATGAGAAACCTTACCTGTAAATGCCATAGTATACAGGTTTATAACAGGTCATTTTTCAAGATATGTACATGGATAGCTTTTCCTGGTTTAGAGGTTGTTTTAAATCCTTCTCATTTAAAATTAAGTGGAACATTTAAAGCAAAGAACCATAAAATAAAGATCAATATTAAAAATCCATATGCAATTAAGAATTTCAAAAGAGAGATCAATAGTCAACTGCAAAAAATATAAAGCAAAAATCAAAGCAGAGCAATAGCAAAAATAATCTTCCCAAGCTCCTTTACAACCTACAGTAATTCACTTGGAAAATATTAATAAAGCTATAATATTTATTAATTTAACAAATATTTAATAAGTATCTACTGTAAACACATACACCAAAACTAAATATAACACTTGTAAAAATTATGTTGAAAACTCAAATTATTATTCCCCCCAAAATAAGTTAAAAACAGATTTAACTTACCCTGAGCCACATTGCTTCTTAAGCTACTGCAAAACAGGGAATATGGACAAAATCCAAGAAAAAGCTTTGTAAGTGGAAACATTATAAATGAAATCACTTTTACTTGTTGAAATAATGATATAACGTTCCTTGGAGAAAGCAACTGATAGCTGTCTGCATGAACACCACCTTAATATTAAATCCAGATTAGAATACTAGATTAGATTAATAGATTAGAAGACTAGAGAGTATTCTGGTATGCTAGGTAGTACTCTACAGCACTACCCTACATTACAGTACTATAACAGAATACAGTTTGATAACCAAATTAGTGACAAGTTAATAATTATCAAAAAAGTAATCTCATTTTACTGCAGGAGTGAGTTAACACAGGGCTAAATACAAGTATATCAATGAAAAGAAACAACTGAGAAAAGGGTGTTGATCACACTGTGATCCTTGAGAAGGCACACCCCTGACTAAAACCAGGGGCTGGCTGAGTATGGTGGATCACGCCTATAATCCTAGCACTCTGGGAGATCAAGGCGGGTGGATTGCTTGAGCTCAGGAGTTCAAGACCAGCCTGAGCAAGAGCAAGACCCATTTCTAATAAAAATAGAAAAATTATCCTAGCACTGTGGCAGCTATAGTCACCTGTAGTCCCAGCTACTCATGAGGCTGAGGCAGAAGGATCGCTTGAGCCTGGGTTTGAGGTTGCTGTGAGCTGTGATGATGCCATAGTACTCTACTTAGGACGACAGAGTGAGATTCTGTCTCAAAAACCAAACAAAAAATAACCCAAACAAAACTCCACAGACCAAAACTAACCATGAGGCCGCCCTGATGGTGGTCTCAGATGGGTTTCCAGCACAAAGTCACATACCCACACGCTCCACCTATTTCTCCTCACCTTCTCCCCACCCTTGTCTGTTCCTCTCCCACTTCACAGAGTGTCACCATAGTCTACTTCTGTTTTCATTATTCTGCAGTTTTCTTCATTTCTATCTCAAATTCTGGAAGGGACAGTGGCAGAGACAGTGCATCCTCTATTTTGTAAAATTAATAAACAACTCAAGAAAAGTATATGTAGATCTGTACATACACATATACTTACATGTTATTTAATATATACTTTAATAATACTTACATACACTTTATGTTTATTTAATATACATAAAACTACCCTAATGTAAAGAATAATATTTATGCAGAAGGACAGAAGGTACAGTATGTGTTAAGTGCTAAGGCCAACAGCAAATCCTTAGACGGTGGTTCTCAAACGCAGCATGCATCAGCATTCCCTGTATGGCTTGTTAAAACAGACCCTGGGAGCCCAGCCCCCGAGTCTCTGAGTTAGCAGATTTAGGGTGAGAGGTAACAACACACATTTGTAACAAGTTTATAGGTCAGACTGATGCTGACCCACGGACCACACTGAAGCTTGTGGACCTTGAGCGTTGCTGTCACTTAACCCTATTGTTCCAGTTCAGGGGTTTGCCAAATCCTTGAAAAAATGATTTTTTTTTTTTTTTAAGAAAGCCTGACACACAGTAATAGGAAGAAATGTGATGCTTGAGAAAGGCAGAATACCTCTGAAGCCAGATGACTACTGTCCCCACGGAGACAGCCCCCTAAATTGACTTTGTCTCATGTCTACTAAATGCCGAATCATGTAGTATAAAAGCTACAACGTTAAACACTAACTGTGCAGAAAAACAAACAGAAAAACACCCCCACACGTGCTACGCGCAAGAGGTAATGGTTTCTATAAAGGTGGAAGAAATGGAAGTTCAACCTAGTAAATTATTTAAGACTTTTCTTCTCAAATTGGCAAGAATAAACATGCTCCCTATAACTTAAAAGCTGTTTGGACAACAATATGGGGCTCACATTACAAATCTAAGAAAACACTGAATTATGAACTAAGACTGTACCATCAGGGGTTCTGGGGAGTCAGTATTGTGGTGGCTGCTATAACACATGTCTGTTGGTTCAAGACTCGTGAAGATTTGGCTGAATAGAGTCCTAATTTTCCAAGTTTCCTCATAAAAGGAAAGATAAAACTTAGTATTGTCTGATTTCATTTTAGGTAACAAAATATTCTTTCTCATTAGACAGCTGAGAACAGGGCAAATATAATTTCATTTTATAAAAACTGATTTTCTTTTTTCTATTTTTTTATATTACTACCTCAGTAATCTTTTCTACCCTTCTATTTCCAAAAGTTGTGAGCTTTTCTACAAAATTCTCACAGATAATTAATGATACTACGGGAACATAGCCAACCCTGCCATACTGAATTATGCTACAATCTTCCTAAAGTTAAAAAACTAAATGTTTTTCAAATTAATGTCAATTATTTTGAAATGAAGTGAAATATAATAATATATATGCAATATATTATTTTTCCATATATCTAAGAGTCTCATTTTATGGTTTAAAAGTCATCATTGTTTTTTTCTTTGGAGATAAAACCGTAACTTAGAACTTCTGAACCTACTTTAAGATAGATGTATAAAATGACAACTATCAAACATTGAAAATAATGTTGGCACATGTTCCACTAAAATGTGACATAAGGTTTTTAGATTAACACTTCAGTTGCACTGGTAACCTCAACCTGTCATGTATGAAAACTGAGTCCCTAAAGCCACCATGCTCTGAGGAAGCCCAAGACATGTGAGGAGGCTGCGTTAGGCACTTTGGATGACAGTCCTAGCCAAGTCCAGCCTTTTAGCCATCCCTGCCCAGATAGACATAAGAATGGAGAATCCGGGTGGCACCTGTGGCTCAAAGAAGTAGGGTGCTGGCCCCATATACCAGAGGTGGTGGGTTCAAACCCAGCCTCGGCCAAAAATGGCAAAAAAAAGAAGAATGGAGAAACCTCCAGAGGATTTTAGTTCCAATATTTTGAGTCACTCTTCTGACCATTCCCCTCTGAGAACATCATGAAACCTAAATGAGGCCTTCTTGTTATGCCCTGCCTAAATTCCTTAGCCACAGAATCCAGAATCATAATAAAATGGTTTTTGTTTTACACTATGATTAAACTGGCCTGCTACAAGAAATAGGTAAATGAAGCATGTTAGCCGTAAAGTTATGGCTGACCTTGGTTTGATACAGAGCAATTTGAAAAGAAATAAGGTAAACATGTAAACATACGAAACACAAAAAAATGAAAGGGTATTATATATTTCCTTTAAAAATATCCAACTTACCTATAAGTATTATGATTATGAAATAGAGATGGGAACTTTTATTTAAAAATTGCTTGTCCTCTTAAATACTGTTAAAACCAAAACATTATTTCTGCTTGAAATATCTGTTTCTCTTATCATAAAGAAGCCTGGGTAAAATAGGAAATGACAAATTCATCACTACAAAAAAATGACTCTGAGAAATCACTGGGCAGAATTCTGAGAATAATCCCAAATGATGCTCATTCTTAACCTAACCTTCCTTCCTTAGGAACAGGTAGAACCTGCATACATGTTGAGATGTCATCCCCATCATGATCACTTGTTGTGCGATTTAGATGATTTTAAGATAAAGATTATTTGGTGGGTTTAATCTGATTACACCTGCCCTTTCAAAACAGTTTCCTCCTGATGATAGCAGAAGTCCAGAGACGAAGTGTGAAAACTGACGCTGATTTGCAGATAAAGGGGAATTTGTGAGAAAGAATTGGGGTGCTCTCTAGGTCTCCTGTTTTTGTGTTTTTTGATATAACTTTTTGGAGACTACAGTCTAATTGCCTTTTAGAATGTCCTATATTCGGGATTTGGCCAATCATTTAGTTACAGTATCATTAAACGCATACCTCTATATCTTATATTTCCTGCAAATTGAAAATTAGACTTTGATTTTAGTTAGGTTTATGGTTAAACAACATGGAAAAGAATATTTCGTGTCAGGTTGGCCACTGTGAATAATGTGAATTCTGATAACCAGGACGAGTAACCTCAGAAAGCACATTTCACTCAATAAAAGCAGTGAATAATTTGAAGTGTAATTTTCATGAATACCTGGTTCTCCAAAAGCTTCCCTAAATGGTTTTCTTAGTCATTGAGGATTATTGATTAACTCAATTACTTCTTCAGGCTTTTCAAAATGGTAATCTTGTAAATCCTATAATCTCTCCTAAATTTATTTGCAGGCAGACAGCTGAATATTTTCCTTTTTTTTTCTTTAATTTTTTTTAACATCTCCCATCTTTTTTCTCCCTTAATATCATTATATATAGTCTCATTTTTAAAACAGTTTTATTGAGGACGAATTTTCCCACTTCAATAATAAAGTTTGAGTTTTGATAAATGTATAGAGTTATGTATCCCTCACCAAAATCAAGATATAGACCATTTCCACCACCCAGAAAGTTCTCTCCAGACCTTTGCAGTCAATTCCTTCATGTCACCCCCAGGAACCACCAATCTAATTTGTATCATGAAAGCCATATCACAATAGCCTTACTTAATTTAAGAATTTCAGTTATTAGAATCATATTATAGTAATAGTCTCTGGGATCTGGCTTCTTTCACTTTGTAAAATGCTTCTGAGACTCGTCCATGTTTCTGTATGTACAAAGTCATTGCCTTTTATTCAACAGAATTCCATTGTACACATATAGCATAATTTGCTCTTCTATCCACGAGTTGATGGACATTTGGACTGTTTCCTGTTTTTAAGGCTATTACAAATAAAGTCGCTACAGACATTCACAAACTGGTATTTGTGTGACCATATGTTTCATTTCTTTTTTTTTTTTTTTTTTGTAGAGACAGAGTCTCACTGTACCGCCCTCGGGTAGAGTGCCGTGGCGTCACACGGCTCACAGCAACCTCTTAACTCTTGGGCTTACGCGGTTCTCTTGCCTCGGCCTCCCGAGCAGCTGGGACTACAGCATATGTTTCATTTCTTTTGGGTAGATTCGTAAGAATGGAATGGCTGAGCAAGCATAGGTTTAACTTAAGAAAATGTCAGGCACTTCCAAAATGATTGCACTGTTCTGAATTCTGAATTGCCCTGTCGTGCAGGAGAGTTCCAGTTGCTCTGCAGCATTGCCAGGATTGCTACTTTCAGTCCATTCAGCTCCAGCTATTCAAGGGGATGTAGCAGGATCATCATAGTTTTAATTCGCTTTTCTCTGATGACTAGAGATATTATGAACCCTTTCATGTAGCTATCTGTACTTCTTCAGGAACATGTCTGCTTGAATTATTTGGCCAGATTTTAATCAGGACACCTCATATTAAACTATAAGAGTGATTTGTATATGACAGATACTAGTCCTTTATCAAATGTTTCGCAAATATTTTCTCCCAGTCTGTGACTTGCCAGTTTTTTTCTTTTGTGGTTCAGAGATGTTGTAAAAAATATTTGCCTAACTCAAAATTACAAAAAAAAAAACTTTCCCCAATGCTTACTTCCAGAGATTTTATGATGCTGGACACAGTGGCTCACACCTGTAATTTTAACATTCTGAGAGGAAGAGATGGGAGGATTCCTTGAGCTCAGGACTTCGTGACCAGCCTAAGCAAGAGTAAGACCTCAGAAAAATTAGTCAGGTGTTCTTATGGGTACCTATAGTTCCAGCTACTCAGGAGGCTGAGACAGAGGATCACTTGAACTCATATAAATTTTAGAATTATCGTATATCTGATTCTATCAATTCTGATCAATTTCCACCAAATAAACCCCCAAACAAACAAAAACAAAACAACCTGTTGGGTTTTGTTGAGGAACAATGAGGAAGAGGGGCACTTTAATACCAGTTTTCTTACCCATAAAATCTATATCTTTCTCAGTCTTTTTCATTTCTCTCAGCAATGTTGGGTAGTTTGTAATATATAGCTCTTTTCTATTTTGTAAAATTCATCCCTAAGAATTTCATGTTTTATGATGATATCGTGGGTGGTGGTGGTTTATATAACTATACATATATTACTACTTAGTGGCATTTATTCAATATATTGCAATTATTATCTTTATTTTCTTTTAATGCTCTTAATTCCAACATTTACCAATGCAAGTACTGCTGAGCTGCCTCCTGTTTCCTTTTGAAGTGATTTTATTAGACTGAGCATCTTCTAAGTTAAGGAACAAGATTCTTCAGGCTCACCTTTTACCTTCGATGTGCAAATTCCTTTAACATCTTAAATGAATGCTTAATATACATTCAGTAGAAAAATCTTTTTGTGACAAGTACCATAATGGCAGGCACCCTGCTAGGGGGAGGATGGAAAGGAGAGTGATGCTCATAATTAGGGAATGACTTGGCCCCTAATTGGGAAGTGTGGTCAGAAAGGCAGAAATGAGGAAGTCCTATAGTGAAAGACATCTTTGCAAAAACATTGGGCACTTTTTGCCAATGTTCTACCATGCAATGAAGCTCACTCAGCTTTGTGAATATGAGCATTTGAATGCCAACATCTACATGGGCCAAATACCCATAATTAAAGGGACATGTCTGTAGAATCAGATAAAAAAAATCAATGTGTTCATGGGCTTCTGCTAGTTACTTAAAGAGCAAGAAAAGTCAAAAATACTTTCTTCTTTTGTGAAGAACAACGTTGCCATCTTAGAGTGAAGGGCAAAGTAATAAATTAATGTTCAATTGGTGATTTCCAAGCCAGCACCAGAATATCAGGGCGCTTGATAATGTCCAGAGAAAACCACAGCTGCTGTCAAATTGTGCTTTCCCCAATCACCACCAACTGCTTCCGCAGCACCCCTCCCAGCCCAATCTGGGTAGCTCTTTGCCAAGTATGTCCTTGAAGGGATGGTGTCTGAGAATCACAAGAATTAGGTTTCTGAACCCAGCCCTTCTCTTTTGCATAATTGCAGCTAGGTGGCAATAGAGTGAATTTATTTCCAGTAAGAAAAGATAGTACTCTCCTAGCTTTTTACCAAACCATTGCTAGACTTAAAAACTTTCAAGGTTTTTTTTTTTTTTTTTTTTTGCAGTTTTGGGCCAGGGCTGGGTTTGAACCCACCACCTCCAGTATATGGGGCTGGCACCCTACTCCTTGAGCCACAGGCGCTGCCCAGAAACTTCTAAGTTTTTATTCAGAAATTCTCTACATGGTAAGAGGATAGTGAGTTATATTAGTAGGCTTATCGAAAACAAACAAGAGCACTGCAAGTGAAACCTGAAAAGCACTTAATGATTAAACCTATTTTTTCCCCCCACGAAAATGTAAAGAAATAATTTTGATAGAACTGAAAAGGGCATCAGAGAGTTCAGGTAATTCAGCTGAAGTGCTCAGAGCTAAGCAAGGACCCAATCTAATCAGAAGAGGTTCTAGTCATAGCTTCGGACCCAATTTGATCAGAACAGGTTCTAGCCATACCCCACTATCTTCCTATCTTCAGAATTAAAAAAAAAAAAAAGTAACCTACAGCTAGGACACAAATAATTGCACATATTTAACTCAACTTTAAATAATTTAATTTTATTCAATTTTAACTCAAAGAGCTCCAAATTTTCTTTTGTCAAATTTTTCACTCACATTTCTCATGACTGTAAACTCAGAGGTGATTCTATTCATGAGCATACTACACTTTTTCCCAGGACAGAGCTCGACTAATCCAGAGAGAAGTTATTTCTCTTGTGTCGGTATTTTGTAACAACAAATAAACCCCTAAATGGGTCCAGATTTTTTTTAAATAAGCTAAGTTCAATTTTGGGGAATAACTAAAATAATTTATAAACCTTCTACTAGAAATTCATAATTCATAGGACGAATGTTCTTTTGTTAATAAATATATAACCCAACTTTGTTTTCATTTTAATCACAGTGCTAGCGAATAAGGGAATGCAGGTTATTGCAAGAGAACAGCCAATAAATTTTTTGATTGGTCTTAAATTAGACAAACTGGGTCAGTGGTGATAAAGCACTGTAAACCAATTTTGGGAATCCACAAGGAAGTGAGAGCCCTGAGGCAGAATAACAACCATTCATTGCTTCAATGGGTAAAAACCAGAGCATCAATTGTTTATTATTATGCTACAAGCAACAGTAAAAATGGCAAAAAACAAAACTATGAACAGCTTGCCATCACTAGGGAATGAGGCTTACAAAGTACCATATTGGTGATCAACCGCCACCCTCCAGAATATCTCAGTGTGTCAACTAACTTGTTTGTCTCTCCCTATGCTTCCAATCTCTCAGAATTCCTTTTCTCTTTTCAACCTATTGTCACTGAAATCTGGGCAAAGACTGATTTTGGTCAGATATATTTTATGCTAAAGAAGTCTGCAAATCCCCAAGAAAGAAATCATGGTGGAAAAAAAAATTGCCATCCTCTGTAGCACCAGATGGCACAGATAAAGGGAAGTAGTGCACTCCAGCTCAGCAGTGAGGTAGTTTTATCACCGTTATTTATATAAGCCCCAAAGGTGTGCAATCTAAACTAATGCGGATATTCTTCAATGACAGCTGAGACTGAAATATTCCATCTGTGTTTAATATGGAGATTACATCCTTTATTCTCCTATGAGAGCCTATCAGAATATCACTATGCAATTTTTTCTTCTGAAAGACAATGGTCTTCCCACTACGTTTTTTTCTTTTTCACCCCTGCATCTGTCTGCAAGATTGCTTTTAGGAAGATGGCATAAGTTTAAGAAACAAAGCTAAGTACTCTTCCATCTTTAGTTCTAACATTAATTTGAGCGTTGCAAAAGTACATGCTAATTTTGCTATATATAACAAAATACAATCATACAGGAAATATGCTTACAGTGCAGGTTTAACTACACTGTAAAAACTAACCAACCATGGAATACCCGAGGCATAGCCATTACACACACACTCTTAGAGCCCTGCACCTCAAGCAGTCTGTAACTAGAGAGAAAAAAGGAATAATTACTTAACTAAAAGTGAAAAAGCAAAAAAGGAGAAACAAGTAAACACGAATTTGTTTTTTTTAATTCATTTACTTTTCACAGTTAAAGATAAAAGAACACAAAAAAGTTAACAAATGAGTTAAATTGTCCAAAGCATGTATAAATTTTTTTAAATGCTTATAATTATTAAATTATAGAAATAATAAATATAATAGGATATTTTTGTATATTTAAAAATGAGATCAAAGCATTTTCCACATGCCTACATGATACTCTGCTACATGATAGATGGTGCATCTTTCATCTTCTGGGAACTTACAGTTTAGTAATGTCTAAAAAGGATAATTTAGGAAAGTTATAACAAATATGGTATTGATATATTAACATTTTGAAACACAAAAAAAGCCTGCGAGGTATCACATTTCAGGATTATGCCACAGGTAATAAAAACAAAAACACACTTGATCATCTGTAAAGTGGCTTATCATCTGTAGTTTGCTAGACTGAGTTTCTGAGTTTTAGCAGGATGGGAAAGAGCCAACTAATATCTACAGAAGCACATTTGCCCCTTCTCCTTGAGGAAGGAGGCAGAAACCTAAGGTCAGGGTGAGAGCTTAGATATTTCTGTGTCTTTATTCTGCAACAGCCAGTCATGGACAGACGTAGGGATCAACAAAGAAAAAGACCTGGTGATAGATGGAACCACGTGCTTGGTTTTTATAGTGCATTGATGCAAGGTAGTGGTCGACTCAGTCAAGTCACAAAACTGGATGTAGAGCAATAGCTCAAGTTTATTTGGCACCTCAGTGAAGCCCCTAACAGCAAGCGTGCTTGACTTTTAAAGGTTTTAGGTGGGGCAGGAGTGGGAAGTGTTACTTTGCTGTACTAGTGGTCCCAGAGGGTTCCCCCTAAGATGGTTCTGTTCCGTTATGGGTTAGGTTCTCCTGCAGCCACTGTGTCTGTTAGTTCTTGTTCCTTCTGGCTGGGTCCCAGAAGTGGGAGGTTTCAGCAGAGGTCACTGAATGGCCAAGATGGAGTTCCATATGCTCAAAATGGAGTGGCCTATGCTTGTTCCGTTTTTGGAGTTCCTCCAATCAACCTATCAACTGCTCCATGAAGATTGGCAAACAGTAGTCACGAATACACAGTTGCCTGACTATGTAACACCCAGTCAAGAATTGCAGCCAAATCTACTATTTTGCAAGGTCAACAGAGAATGTTGAAGGTTTTATGTCAGGGTCACCCTACTTCATGCATATCTATCAACATTTTTTCTTTGCTTACAACAGTCCAAATCCTAAATTCAACCTGTCAGCCTGTCCTAAAATGACAGAATGAGTATCTTTCTTCCTCTTTAAGGGTAACACCTTCCACCACCATGTTCTAGAAACTGTCCCCTCATATACTGAGGAACTGTGTCCTTCCCAACATCTTCCCTCTGCATCTTCAGAAGTTCTTTACTTTCTGCCTTTATTTGTTATCTAATAGCCTTAACTTAAAGCGGGGAACCAACTAATAAAGCAGAAAGATCACAGGAGTCGATTACAATAACCTCCATTTCTACTTCACAACTTTAAAATGATTTTCTCATTTAATCAATAGGAATGACCATCTCATAGTCCCACCTACTAGATCTTCAAGGGTAAAGGAGAAAAATGCAAGTGAACACGATTTGCGAGTCCTAGCCTACAAATATGTACTATTTAATAATCTCTTATGGGCTCAAGCTTATTCCAGCAAGTATCCACTTCCTTCACATTTCATAGATTAACCTCTTATTTACTGCCTTAGCCTCAATACCTTTTACTCTTGTGTAAACTCCAGATATATCCCAACTGGCCTATTCCACATGAACTTGTACAAGTTTTCTACTTCTTGTATCTTATATAATTGATAAGCTTCCACCATCCTGAATTCCTTATTTTCTTTAACCTCTTTGTAATTTTCTCCTTCAATCCCATAATCCTCTTCCTTTGTTCTTTCTCAGACAAGTGGCTTAAATGAGATACTTAAAGGAGAATGTGATCGCACTAACCCCTTCTCCATCCTACTGTTTTTCCTTTTCCTTCATCATGGTTCACTATGGTAGTAAGTTGTACTGTAGTCATTTACCTAAGAACTGGAGCCAGGTTGACTACAAACCAGAAATAAGCAAATAAACAATCCCACGGGTAATTCACATATTTGCTCTGGTAAAATTATGGAAGAACTGTGACTGTGAAAAACAATTGACCTATCTGTGCTTAGAAATCTGAAATTAATGCACAGTTCTCTATATAAGTGATGCAGGAATTATGGATAATACCATGGATAATTTTTTAGTTTGAGTTAAAAATATTTCTAAGAAACTGGAAGCCCTGCCAGGGAAGGGGAACCTGTGGCCTTATGATTTTAAAATTGTTCTTTTTTAACTACTAAAGGAGGCAAGAAAGGCTTCATCCTTCTCTACAGTACCCCTTTTAATGAAAGAATGTATTCTGTAATATTTGGCATCAGTCAAGAGGCCACACTTAAGGACCTAGGACCTAGAAGACCACATTTGGCTGTACGCGGCTGGTTCCCCATTCCTGCCCCCTGAGCACTGGGTGTGGCCACTCAAATGGAATGAAGCTTGCTCTCCTGCTCTCTCTCTCACACCAAAAATAAAAAAATAAAAAAATAAAACTTAACAGTAAAGAAGAGCTTACCTAGCTAGTCAAGGCTCCAGGCATCTGACCCAACTCCTAATGGTCCTTTCATTGGCAAGCCATACTTCTCCTAAGTAAATTGTACAAGGAATTTCAATGAATCTTAGTGGCAGAAACAGTAAGATGGGGAATGGGTTAAGTGAGATCACATTCTCCTTTAAATAATTCATTTAAATGAAAAAATGCTTATCATCCTTAATCATCAGAGAAATGCAAATCAAAACTACTTTGAGATATCACCTAACTCCAGTAAGATTAGCCCATATCACAAAATCCCAAGACCAGAGATGTTGGCGAAAAGGGATGTTTCTCCAAAGGATGTGGAGAAAAGGGAACACTTCTACACTGCTGGTGGGAATGCAAATTAATACATTCCATTTGGAAAGATGTTTGGAGAACACTTAGAGGTCTAAAAATAAACCTGCCGTTCAATCCTGTAATTCCTCTACTAGGTATATACCCAGAAGACTGAAAATCACATTATAACAAAGATATTTGTACCAGAGTATTTATAGGAGCCAAATTCACAATTGCTAAGTCAAGGAAAAAGCCCAAGTGCCCATCGATCCATGAATGGATCAATAAATTGTGGTATATGTACACCATGGAATATTATGCAGCCTTAAAGAAAGATGGAGACTTTCCTGTTTCATGTTTACATGGATGGAGCTGGAACATATTCTTCTTAGTAAAGTATCTAAAGAATGGAAGAAAAAGTATCCAATGTACTCAGCCCTACTATGAAACTAATTTATGGCTTTCACATGAAAGCTGTAACCCAGTTACAACCTAAGAATAGGGGGAAGGGGGAAAGGGGAACGGGAGGGGAGGAAGGGGGGAGGTGGGCAGAGGGAGGGTGATTGGTGAGATTACACCTGCGGTGCATCTTACAAGGGTATATGTGAAACTTAGTAAATGTGGAATGTAAATGTCTTAGCACAATAACTAAGAAAATACCAGGTAGGCTATGTTAACCAGTGTGATGAAAATGTGTCAAACGGTCTATGAAACTAGTGTATGATGCCCCATTATCACATTAATGTACACAGCTATGATTTAATAAAAAAAAAAAAAAAAAGGTCGCGGGCTAGATGGGACTCAGAATGCACTGAAAGGGCAAGTGGAAAATCTACCTTATGTAGGAAAAGCAATTCCAAATATCCAGTGCAGAAATTAATGTATTTTATAGACAATAAGATGGGGAAATGAGAAAGTTTATTGATGCCTCAAGGCCTTTTGTTTTTTTAGACAGTTGCTAGGAGGATTATTAACTAAGAGTTAAAAGGGTAGGGATGGGATTGGGGCTTAAGGAGAGCTTTGAGGTTTTAGAATCATCATTGAATAGGATATAGAGAGAACCAGACAAGTAAAAACACCTAGTTTTGATTTTCTCCCGGTGTTTCAGCAGCTAAGGTGTAAATGATAAAACAGGTAAAGCAGAGGCTATCCCCTTGGTATTACTCTCAGTCCAAGGCCTGGACTCCACAGCCCTGAAACATATGCCAAGTCCGACTGCCATTTTGAGAACGTGTGAGATCTCCATGGGTGAATGGTGTTGAACCAGCAGCAGCTGAACTGGGAATTCATTTGGAGGGAACACTCAATTAGTGATGGTTCAGCAATTCTTCACGTTCAAGGTCAAATTCTCATTAAACTTGCATCACTCTTCATGACAAAAGGTACATTCCTTACCTGTCACCATCCAACAAAAGCAGGAGACTGAACACAAACATCTCCAGCTTTTTACTGAGAGAAGCTACTGCTGACAGCAGAACTTCTGTGTGTATCAAGACGGCAAATCCACTGATGGGTGGTCTGCAGCCCTCCCTGGACTCAATCTGTTTGTTAGTTACTGTTAATGGTCACTGTTGGCACCGGCTGCCACACTGTTCAGCTTCTCAGCCTCCCAGTCAGCATGACATGTTCCTTCCAACTGAGCTGGTCCATCTTTAATTTCTGCTGTGCCAACATGGTCTGTCAGCTGCTGTCACTCCCCAGATGTCAGTGGCTATTGACATCAGAGATCACATTGGACTTGTCCTTGAAGCACTTCCTGCCACCTCCCTCCAGTTTTACAGAGGCAGCCACAGGGGTCTTTCTTTGATTTTTATGGCAGTTTTTTTTTTTTTTAATTCTCACAGGGATATCTTAATAAAGGAAAGCAAACAGTTTCCTACATATTGGTAAATATATTCCAGAGCCTCACTCTCAGCCATGCACAATACCTGACTGGTTGAATATATAAAATATATAAAGTAGACTCCATACACTCTCATGTTCTGAAGATGGCCAGGGGATGTCCAACCAAATGGCACTATTTAGGAAAAGCACATCTTCTGATTTGCTTATACTTGCAAGGTATTTTTTTTAAGTTTTAAGGCATTCCACAGCAAGAATTTAAAGAGGGAAAATAAGATGTAGCAAATTAAACAGCTTATAGCACATTAGAAAGATAAAATTACTAGGTTTGCTCTAGTTTTTACTTTATATTAACATATTTTATGTTTACTAAATTGGGAACATTAAGTTACATTATCCTATATGTATTCAAAGCAATTTCTCTTGCTTTTTCCAGGTAAGAAAAGATCACACTTCTTTCAAAGGTGATGCCTTATTTTCTAAGTAACATCCTTAATCGTGTCTGCCAAACTACCTCATTCGTGTCCTACAAAGAGGAAACTCTCCTGTCTGATTAAATGGTATTTTGAAACAGATTATTCAAATAACTATAATTTAAACAAAAGAAACTCCAAAAAGAAAAATCTAGATTCATTTATGTTTCATCACATTCAATCTCCTCTGCTATTTTAAACCTAGTCTCCACTATAAGTCAATGGAGAAATTTCTGTGACACCAGAGTTTCCTACTCTGATGCTCCCACTTCCCCCTTTTCTCTGCCTGGGGGCCCAAATTATAATAATTATAAACAGAGCAGATCAGTCCTAGCTGTCTATAACTACTTCTCCTCTTGTGTTAATTCATACCCATCCTACGTTTGTTATTTTTTCCTCTTTCTATAGTCTATATTACTTCTCCAGAAACAATTACAAATTCAAGTATACCTTGTTTCCACAACAAGATCAACCACATCTTAAAAGCAAGGACGGTAATGTTCACGTACTGAGTGTCTCCTACTACTCCACTACTACAACTAGTAAACTGAGTATCCACGGGCTGCCATCCCAACTTACACGGTGCACCTATTCAACTCAAAATATTGCAGATAATCAGAATTCCTGGAAGGGAATTTTTAACTATTCACTGATGACAGAGGTCACCCAAAACAGTGAAAAGTAAAATTGTACTGAATAATAAAGCAGTCATTTAACAGTGAGGGAATACCTGGATGAATGACACAGCTAATTAATTCTAAGTACATTCTTGCTGTGAATATATTACTGAGTATTGCTCCATGTGGGGCATAAAATCCATAAAAGATTTCAGTCTGAATCAACGGTAAGATTTGGAGACATTGTGTTTTCAAAACAGTTTTTCTTGGTATCATTTAAGGGAAAAGTGAACTAAAATGCAAAAGAGATGAAGAGAAGCTAAATATTAAGATTTTGATTAGCGACAATACTTGAAAAATATGAATGATTGCCAATCAAACTTTACTTAATGAAAGCAACTGCAGCTATTGGTCTTTTAACATGAATGGCAACAAGTATAATGCTTTGGAAAATCAAAGGTAAGGGCAAGGATTCCACTGAAAGCAGCACACACAGGGTTTGCTGACAGAAAAGAGAATGTAATGAGACTAATATTTTTAAAAAAGGCATTACGCATAAGTTCAGTCATTCGAAGAACACCATTTTTCATGTTCTTGTCTTATCCCTAGTAGGCATATAAGAACTCAAAATCAACAAATTTATCACTTGCATAGGAAAATAAAAATCATTATTTCTTTTTTTTTTTTGTAGAGACAGAGTCTCACTTTATGGCCCTCGGTAGAGTGTCGTGGCCTCACACAGCTCACAGCAACCTTCAACTCCTGGGCTTAGGCGATTCTCTTGCCTCAGCCTCCCGAGTAGCTGGGACTACAGGCGCCCGCCACAACGCCCGGCTATTTTTTGGTTGCAGTTTGGCAGGGGCCGGGTTTGAAACCGCCACCCTCGGTATATGGGGCCGGCACCTTACCGATTGAGCCACAGGCGCCGCCCTAAAAATCATTATTTCTTGCCAGAAGAAATTGGGAATTTACTCTCCGGTTACCTAAGTAATTAAGTAGAGCAACATGTCAATCATAATACACGAGCCTCTCTCAAAAATCTTACCTTGTCAATCTTTAATTTATTGCCACCATGCCCACTCTTTCCTGTAATTATCATGACCTTTATCACTCCAATGTCCTGCCCCCCTCCCTCTCTGCTGTCTCAACTCTCCCCTAGTGAGCGACTTAGCACACCTCCTTTTTGTCTGTTCCTGATAGCCTGGACTTTGTGCAATCATGAAATCTAACAAGACTACTTTTGATTTCCCTTTAAAATCAGGCTGGATGGGACGGAACGCACTGAAAGGGCAAGTGGAAAAACGTGGAAAAAAGATTTGATGTATATAAAGGGTTGTGACATAGGGACAAAATAGTGGTACTGAAAAAAGTTCATCTATTCAACAAAAAATCTTTTAAAAAGTTACAACTGTAAAAGCGACTTATGTGGTAGCATATTTAATAGCAAAAAAAATCAAAATAATTTACTGATGGTGAGTTCATTAAGTAATATATAGAAAGCTTGGCAGATATATTTTTTCTGGAAAAAAAAAAGGAGTTATTTCTAAAATTAGTTTGTTTCACCAGACTATAGCCAGGCAAACTGAAGAAACTGGAAAGTCTATCAAAAGAAGTTTGGAGAGTAAAGCTGCTAGTTTTAAATTTTATGCTTTGGCAATCGATAACAGAACAGATGCTACAAATACAGCTCAAATGTATACCTCAGTTTTATTAGAGGTATACAACGTCACTGAAGAAATGGCTTCTTTAGTGCTATTAAAAGACACAGCTAAATCAAGAGGTTCAGACAAAGCAGTGAAAAATATTTTAAAATGATTTTCTTTGTCTGTCATCACCATGTCTGGTATAGTTACTGACGGTGCCCCATTGATGGTCGGTAAAAGAGATGGACCTGTAAAATTAATAGAAGACAAAGCAATTGCTGCCCCAAATTCACATTTAATAAAGTATCACTGTTCAGCACATCAAGAAAATTTATGTCTAAAAGCTTTAAAAATGGATGTCATAGACATTGTCATGAGGACTATGATTTTCATAAGGGCCAAGAGATTAAATCATCTCGCATTCCAGGAATTCCTTAAAAGTATTGATGCTAACTAACTATGGCAACAACATTTACTTTTCAAAATTAAGTTGGCTATGTCAAGGCCAAATGTTGTAAATATTTTATGATTTGCAATGTCATTAAGCCGTTTATGGTATCAAAAACCAAGTTTGTGCCACAACTTGATAATGAAAACTAGCTTACATATTCAGTGTACCTAATCACTCATATAAATGAGTTAAACAAGCACCTTCCAGGTGAAAACCAACTTATGAACACAGTGTTTCAAATCATAACAGCATTACAAATGAAACTGAAATGATGACAAGCTCAAATTAAGGCAAACAACTTTATGCATTTCAACGCATTGGCTAAATACAGTTCCGTGAACAGCAACACATATGCAGCCTTGCCTTTCTATTTGATACAAGAATTTGAAAACAGATTTCAAGTTTCCAGGAAAATAATCAATATTTTGGTACATTTGCGACTCCATTTCCAGTCAGCATAAATATGTTATCCGCCAATTTCCACACTGAATGCACAGAGCTGCCACCTGACATTCAACTTACAGAAAAATCTGGTTATATCTCTACTGAACTTGTATAGGCCCTATCTTCCCAGAGATAAATATCCCTTGCTTCATAATCGCACTTTATTCGTGTCCCATGCTATTGCTTTTTGGTAGCACATACTTTTGTGAGCAACTGTGTTCAAGAATGAAGCACATTAAGAGTATCATTAGAGCCAAAATCTCTGCTGAGCACCTTGAGAACTGAGAAGTGCAACTCCGGTCATCAAACCAGACGCTGATGCATTAGTTTCTCAAATACATTGTCAAATATTCCACCAGTTTTATGTTGCCCACTTTTCTTTTACTTTTAATATCAAAAAAGATGTTTTATTACTTAGATTGGTACATTTCTTTAACAGTGGTCACAAATTTGGGACCCGCTCGACAATTTCAGGAGATTCTCTTAATGGACTGCTGCATAATTTGGATTATTATAGGAGAACTGTTTTGCTTACTTGTGATGATAGATGTCATGAAAATCATGTTGTTCATCAGCTTGCGTTAGTGTTTGTGTATTTAATGTGTGGCCCGAGACAATTCTTCCAGTGTGGCCCAGAGAAGCCAAAAGTTTGGGCACACCTGCCTTTAACTCGTTTTTACTATTGACTATCTTTAAACTTCAATCCACAGGTGGAAAACTACTTACTATCCCTCAGTACCTAGCATGCCTTCTTTTTAGTAATAAAACCAACTCTATTTTAGTTGTACACACACTTGCCTGAAGCTACAGACTTACTTACCTTTCCCAAACTCTCATGTAGCTATGATATTATGACCAAGTGACAACCACAGATTGTGATGAGACAGGTCCTGAATTTCATTCTCAGAGATTATCACTTAATCTAAGGTGGTACCCAAGAACCCATTCTTCTATGCTGCCCATAAGAAGCTAATGCAGACAGGGTTAAGAATTACTGCTAAAACATGGTAGAATGATGGCTCATTTCTACTCCCAAAACTCTCTTCATCTCAGACTTTTACATGAGACAATCAAAAAAAATTTTTTTGAGACATAGTCTCGCTTTGTTGCACTGGTAGAGTGCTATGGTGTCACAGCTCACAGCAACCTCAAACTCTTGGGCTCAAGTGATTCTCTTGCCTCCCCCTCCCAAGTAGACAGAAATATAGGTGCCCACCACAATGCCTGGCTATTTTTAGAGATGAGGTCTCGCTCTTGCTCAGGCTGGTCTCGAACCTGTGAGCTCAGGCAATCCACCTGCTTTGGCCTCCCAAAGTAAGCCACCGTGCCTGGTCCCCAAAATATTGTTTTATTTAAGCCACTGTTATTTGGTCTCTGTACAAATGTCTGAATTCATAACCTAATGTAACAGGCACCATGTAAGTATCCTGAATGGTTAACTCTGAACCCTCTGGAAGCTAGGTAATGTTCTTATTCCCATCGCCAGCTCTCCGTACAAAATCTGCATTCTCTAATCAAGATAATTAGACAGTAAGTTTTTTCCAAATTTAATTTTTCCCTTTTGCTTTTGTCTTCTTCTGCTTCAAAGAGACACAAAAGATACCAATTTATCACTTTTCTTATTCCACCATGAACCCTCTGATTCCTTTTCCATATTATAGTGCAAGTTGTTTAATGGTATACTTTTCCAATTGATTGGTAACTAATTATTGTTTGAATGTTAAACAATATGCAGTTTTCACTTTGATTTCCATATTTCAGTTTATCACATTTACTTTTTAAAAGGTTTGACACCAACCTATTTGTCAAATTTGGACAGACCACACGTGAAATACAGTTCATGGTTGTATTTCATGACTTTGAAAGCTACACCGTGGACTGGCAAGAGCACCAGGAATTCTTGGGGACCAACAGACCCAGTATGGCCTCTATAAGTTACCACATGACTCTAAACAAAACAAGAAATATCATCTAATATATGGCCTTGGCTCATAGTAATTTAAAATATTAATAATAATGTCTATTACTTTAGTATCTATTGCTAAATAACAGAATTGACTATATTCTCACTAGACCTTTATAAAAGTCATGGAAGGACAGCACTGCTATATGCCTCTTATAGAGACTGAAAAAGAAACCACAAAAGAAGAAAATAACTACAAGAGGCAAATACTTAAACTCAGCTTCTATTTTAACACACACAAAAAGCAGCAGAGAAGGAGGCTATGAATGGATACATTTATTTCTGGGATTTATTTGCAACCACAGAGTAGTATTTAAATAGTTTAATTACCTGTTGTTCATATACATTCCAAGTTTCAAATGTCTATTTTCTATAATTGAAGTTACCATCTATGAAAAGGTAGTATATTTACCTGATTCTGAAGCACATTAAAAATTAACACACGTATCACTCTGTGATTTATAAACAAGGCAACTGTATCAGTAATACTTCTGGTTTCTCTTTGATTATTGTTGTGTTGTAATTTATAATAATGAGTAAAAAATGTTATAATGAAAAACGTTTGCTAACATGCAAAAACTGTGTGAAAAGGCAAGATGAGATAACCAGAAAGTTACCTGTGGTTAACACTCTACATATTTTCATCAAAATGACAAGTTTTTAAGTAAAGACACATCACTTTACATGGCATTACACTGAATTAAATTAGCAGTTAATTTGCACTTTAAAGATTTCTACTATTAAGTTGATCAAAGATTTTCATCACTTATATTTTCTGTCTATTCAAATATCAGCTTTAATTCAAAACTAAAGTGACAAGCATTTGAAAGCACTTACCCCTAATTCCTCAACTGTTTGCTAATCCACCAGGCTTTGAAAATGTACCTCAGTCCACAAATATTCTCAGTAGTCTTGTTTGCTGTGACATAATTAACGCCATTATAACTATTATAACAAAATACTCTCAACTAAAGATGTGCTTTTGAAAAGTTTCATTAGAAGTATTTCTTTAACTAAATGAGGCCAGATATTAAGAATGAAGTTCAACAGTATTATGAAAAGTAATTATAAATACACTATATTTCCAAAACTATTTGAAAATAAACTGTCTTGGTTAGTTAACTGTCATCTCTCTATTGGATTACAGATTCTCCCAAGGTGTATTTTATGCGTGGTTGTAAATCCCACCAAATGTGTCTTAAAATGAGACAGAGCTATACAAATGTTAAGTGAACATACCACAAGTAATCATGATTTAAATGCAAGGATAAATATATGCTATTACCTGACTCATCTTTCATCTCTGAAGGAAGCAGGTTTACTTGTCATAAGACCCACACATCAAACTCAACACAACTGATTGCTCAGGGATGCATATCTCTCAAAGGCAGCCAAAGGCTTGTTTGGCTTGGCTTACAAAGATAAACTATAAGCTTTTCTCAGTCCCTTTTGAACTTCACCCAAGACACCACAGACGATCACCAGTCAGTGGTGGATGTTGAACCTAATAAGTCATGACAACGTTGAGGAAGGAGGTCACGTGCAAGGTCAGTATAAAGTGAAAACTGCACAAGGAGAAGGCAGAGAGATGGGAAATGGGGGAACAGGGAGAGAGAGAATCCTCACCTCCAAAAAGACAAACAGAGTTGAATAAGACCACACAAATTCTGAGAGAATACTCGCTTCAGAGCCTTAAAATATTCCCCACTTCCAGGCGGTGCCTGTGGCTCAAAGGAGCAGGACGCTGGCCCCATATGCCAGAGGTGGTGGGTTCAAAGCCAGCCCCAGCCCAAAACTGCAAAAAAAAAAAAATATATATATATATATATATATATATATATTCATTCCCCATTTCCTTCCCTCATTTCTCATGACACCTACCTTTCTGCAGTAGAGATCCCTGAAATTTCCATGTATCATTACAATAACATACCCTAGTATGTGAGACTGTTCCCTTATATAAGAAAAAGACACAATTAGAACTTCTTTCTGTGTAACATTTAAAGACATGTGATACATGCAAATGTGGTCTATCTGTGGTGATTCAGGAAAACTGTCATCACAAATGTCCATCACTGTGACCACAGAGTGTACAAACTGAGAACTGATCATGGAGCTGAAGCTGCCCTCCCTGGCTGTCAGCGACTGACAGGGAACACACAGCCGCATCTGTGCTGCTGTTGCACCAGCCATCCAAGGCACAGAGGCCATCTCCAAAACGCCACCACCCTAGCCATCTCCCCCTTCTTCCTTAGCCCTCAGGTTCTTGGTCCAGTTCCCACTGTGGCGCTTCAGCTACCTACTCACCTGTCTTCACTTGACTGCAGCTCTCACTGCTCATTTGGTACCGGTATCTGCTCATTTAAATCATTCCTCATTCCTCCAGATTTCTCATTCTCTAAGTTCCTACACCATTCATTCTTCCCAAACTCTACCAGACTTGCTAAAGTGAAATCAAAAGAGGAAAGAGAGACTTATATCTGTTCACACAGTAGAATTAAGATGGGGAAAAAATTGGGAGAGAGTTTTAAAAATGAGAGAAAACAGAAAGACCCAAACAGTATTTCCTTACTTAGTATTTGCAAGTAATTTCAATTACGAGGAAACCCTATGGAGGTTGTTAACAATGTTTAATTACTTACAACAGCATATTAATTGGTCTTAAAGAATATTTTAATATTATGCCTAAATTCTCAGACTGAGTACTCAAGCCTCATATTCCTCTGAATCTATTTCCTACAAAGTTAAATAATGTTTGAGTTTTACATAAAGTTTTACTTTATGCTTCTAAACCTTAGATCAGCTAATTTAGCCTATAATTCTATTAACTGGGTCACTCTGCAACAATTAAGGGAATGAGGTGTGCCACTCCATTATGGCAAATCCCTAAGGAAAATACGGAAGGATGAAATCCATGCCACAAACCTCGCCCCAACCGACATCAATATAAGGACACCAGTCGACCTTATCCATGCATGCTGCTTCTACAACACATCATAATTTTATTTATAATCCATTTCTACTACCTTTTCCACAAAGAATACAACCCTCCGGGCAGCGCCTGTGGCTCAGTGAGTAGGGCGCCGGCCCCGTATGCCGAGGGTGGCGGGTTCAAACCCAGCCCCGGCCAAACTGCAACAAAAAAATAGCCGGGCGTTGTGGCGGGCGCCTGTAGTCCCAGCTACTCGGGAGGCTGAGGCAAGAGGATCGCGTAAGCCCAAGAGTTAGAGGTTGCTGTGAGCCGTGTGACGCCACGGCACTCTACCCGAGGGCAGTACAGTGAGACTCGGTCTCTACAAAAAAAAAAAAAAAAAAAAAAAAAAAAAGAATACAACCCTCCAAAGCATCTCCTTTAAAGTTCCATGTTTCATCAACAAGTTACTCCTTGTGTAATGGATTAAAATCTTACCCACTACACCAGGCATCCTCAAACTGCGGCCTGCGGGGCACATGAAGCAGTGTGAATTGTATTTGTTCCCATTTTTTTACTTCAAAATAAGATATGTGCAGTGTGCATAGGAATTTGTTCATAGTTTTTTTTTTAAACTACAGTCTGGCAACAGTCTGAGGGACAGTGAATGGGCCCCCTGTTTAAAAAGTTGGATGGTGAATTTGTTCATAGTTTTTTTTTTAAACTACAGTCTGGCAACAGTCTGAGGGACAGTGAATGGGCCCCCTGTTTAAAAAGTTGGATGGATGCCTGCACTACACCCTCAGAAGGCAATAGAACCCTGGTCTTCTGAGCCTGGGTCTCTCAAACTTATGGTACATTCAAGTCACTAGAGTTCTTGTTACAATGTAGAGTCTCATTGAGTATGTCCTGAGCAGGGCCCAATATTATGCATTTCTGAGTGAGGTTCATGTTGCTGGCCTCTGGCCACACTTGAGTTACCACTGCCCTACATCTCACTCATTATCAACCATAAGTGAGCCCACAGCAGCTAGACTAGAGACAATGATTACCTCTCAGGCACCGTAAAAGGTTCATCATCTTGTTTAATATTTATTCAACAAGCATTTATTGACTACCTACCAAATGTGAGGCACTCAGATGAAAATACAATTAAGAGTTTGAGTAATGTGTAAATATCATCCATAAAGACTTTCTAGAGTGTTTTCTAAAAACATGAACCTTCAGTCTCACTGCTTTAGATGGAGCTTGAGTAGGTCAAGGTTGAGGCCCATGAATCTGCAACTCCAAGCAAGTCTGGTGGTTCACATTGAGGATTATTCCTTTGTTGGAGCAGAGAGATGATCACAAAACTAGATGATGGGTTGAAATTAAGTCAATGAACTACAGAATGGGAATTCAGAGGATGGGACCCTGACCAGGTTCAGGTTCACAGAGGACATACAAGAATGTGACCAGCAACAAAGTGACAAAGAAGCATTGGGAAAGATCAGCAGTGAGGATCCAGGTCCTCAGGTCCAGGGAAGAATGAAAGCTGGATCTGAACGGAGAAGTGGGGCAGGGGAGTAGGATGACCACCTGCCTGGAAAACAAGTAGGAAGATGTTATTGAGGCCATAATGCAGAAGGCTGCTGATTCTGGACATGATGCGTTAGGTCTCAGGAGTTAATGCAGAGGAAGAAAAATAGTTGTAGGGATGCTTCAGTTAGGCTGCAGAGAGCCAAAAGGCTTTTCTCTTTCAAAGAAGACATTTCTTTTAGAAAACATCTTGCAAATTTAAAACTAAGGACCATGACTAAAGTCTTTCTATATGTTTTACAAAAAAGTTCAGTCACAAAACACACACACACACAAATGGTAATTTGGGTTTGTAATTTACATTGTAAGTGATCAAATGCCCAAAATGCTTAGTTTCATAGTCAACAGTAGCAGACTGTGCTATAGAAAAAGTTGAATAAACTTAAATAAATATACTATTTCAAAAAATGAAAATCAAAATTCTTGTCTGGTGAAGTCTACAGGGCAAAGAATCTACCCATTAAAAAAAAAATGAACAGCTTCCAAAAACACATTTAAAAAAGAATTTGTTCTTAAAATTTGTCAGGATCACAGGGAATTAAACTTTACCTAGCTTAAATACAACATCTTCATTAGAGGCAGGGAGCCCATATTAAATTAAAATTTTAAAAATGATTGTGTAATAACTACTAATTTATTTTAATTATTTTACTATCTCAGAAATAAATAGTTCTCCACTCTATCCCTGAACATTAGGATTACTGAAGAATGCTCTTTTCAAAAGCAACTACAACCTCAATACAAACAGTTCATTAAAGGTTAGCAAAATCACACTATATTCTCTTCAACGACGCTTTATTGGTAAGCCTTTTAAAATCTGGTTCTTTGTGAGTGTCCTGTAATTATCCTTTGCAAAGGATAATTTGTCACCTCTCATTGCTTAGGATACCTCTAATTGTAACATGAAAGCCATTCAGCCATTAAATGTAATATCATTTCTGTTGTATAGCTTAAAATGAAAATTATAGCACATCACTATAACGCATTGTCAAACTGGAACGTGAATGGTGAATCCACAAGTGAAGTGATTAGGTAGCAGACACTGACAGCTTGCCATGAGTTCATTCTGGGGTTTGTGTTTATAAATTACAGAGAGGAATGAAGTTATCAGAGCTTTAATTTCACGTGATTTGATATCATAGAGATAAATAAACATTATAATGGGTGTTCTCAAGTAATCTGGAGTACTTTTGTGCATATTTTCACTGTATCTGGTATTTTTCTTCTGAAATAATTTCATTAATACAGAAGGACATTTTGAACCAATAATAACCCTGTTATTATTTGTTGTGGAAAGGCAGAGATGACTGTCCAATCACACTGCTTTTATCAGATGCTGTGGTTACAGGTGACAGAAACCCAAACTAATACAGGCAAAATATTTACTGGTTCATGTAACTAAAACTCATAAAGGGCAGGGACCTTATTTAAATTTTGATAAAATAAAAAAAAAATGAGATCAACAGGAAAATATGAGCAGTGTATACTAATGATGGTTATGATGGTTTGGGGGGGTTTTCTTGGTCAAATAAGCAAATTATGGTTATGTCTATGTCTGGAAAAAGTGTAAAAATACTATACTCTAGTTAGTAAACTTGCTGTGGGATGTGTTTTTTACAGGGGTATAGACTATAAAATCTGAAACTATGTTGTGTGTATACTACAAATAAGCAAATAAGTACATATTATGGACAATGACATGCATGTTTCTCATTCTCAGAGAAATCAGCTATAAATAAGGGGACAAGGAAAGCTGAAGTACCCAGCAGGGTTGGACCACAACCGTGGTTACTGGCATAACCTCCTGGATTTCAGAAGATGTACAGATTTTAAAATAAATATGCGTACATGCATGTGTTAATAAGCTACATATATTTCCTACCTCCATACACTGAGAGGACCTATAAAGAATACCACACTAGCAGCAAAGAGCACAGCAACCACCTAGATCTTCCCTAGTACCATTCACCAATAAAAGGAAACAGAACTTCCTGGAGAAATGGTTGACACTAGGCCTGGGCAGTAAAAGACAATCCTTGAACAACACTGATGGATGAATGGGGAAATAAATTGTATACACACAGAGTGGATTACTATTCAGCCTTAAAAAGGAAGGGAATTTGGATACATATAACCACACAGACACTTAAAAACAGTAAATGTTGTGAATATTTACCACAATAAAAAACAAAAAAAAAGGAAAAAACAGCCAGTGGGAACTGGCATGGTGAATTTGGGAAACAACTTAGCATTATCTTGTAAATGATAAAAGTACTTGTCTCAATATTATTATAGTAAATTTCCTCCTGTTCTCATTCCTAGATATATTCTCACCTATATACTTCAGGACACAAAATGTTCAAAAATAAGACAGAAAAACTATAGATAGTCCATATATCTTCCATTAGGGAAAAAGATAAATCAAGGTTAATAAATTCTAATGCAGTCATGCTACAAATACTCTACAGCAGTGAAATTGATAAGACAAACTTACATGCATCAATGTGGATGAATCTCAAAAATATACTGACTGATAAAAGCCAACCACAGAAGATTACATACAGTGACATACATAAAGGCCTAATAATACATGTGACACTCAATATATTATTTGGGAATCCATGCAAATGTTAATTTATAATTAACATTGTTGTAACGAGAAACTCCTGAGGGTGAGAAGATGATGAATATAATTGGAGAGCAGTGCAGAGGAAATTTAGAAAGTCTTACTCTATTTTTTTAACCTGGCTAGTAAATATATGACACATGACTTTTCCCCTATTGCTTTTCCCCTATTGCTTTATGAATCAATCACATTAAATTCTTACTCTTTTATGTAAATTATATGGCTACTAAGGAAAATTTTTCAAAAGGAAAAAATACTGAAAATAATTTGTCTTCCTTGTCATAGAAAATCCAAGTGCTATGAGACTCCACAAAAGGCTTTTTCTTTAGCAAGTCATGAATAACATTATCTAAAGCCACTCTTATTATTTCAAATATATTTCATTTGCCCCCACCCCAGTATCCTAAATCTTCTGCAAATTCTCTTGGGTTCAGTAAATCTAAGGACTTTATTCCATCTTTGCCCAAAGTCCTATAGTTGAAAGAGTCTCCCTTTAAAGAACACAATATGGAAATTATTTTTTCATCCAATTTCTATGTCATTTACCTATTGTTTCATTTTAACAATGTCAGAATGCCTATCTTGGTTCTATGAATCATCCAATGAAGCAGTAAAGGCATAAGACAATTTTTAAACCAGACTTGTCAAACTTTCTTTATAGAATACACAAATTGAAGTTTTGGCAGTAATCACTTTTTCAAAAAAATATGCCTTGGGAATACATGATCTAAATGATTCCATAATGATATGGTATAACTGACCTCTATAAAATGATAAAGACAATTTTCTCCATAGTCTCAATTTATCATAAAACAGGGATCAAAGAGTGCTGATTCCCTCAGCAACTACGGGATTTTTGATCTTGTCTACATTATTCAAATCATAGGTATTAAGGGCATGGATTCTAGAATCACGTTGCCTTGGATTAAATCCCAGTTCTGCCATTTTGTAACCATGAGAATTTGGACGCTTCCTAACCTCTCTGCACCTCTATCTTTTTCATACCTGCAGAAGAGAGAGAATAAGAGAACTTGCCTCAGTGAGTTTTTACAAGAACTACAGGAAATAATCTATGTAACACATTTCAAACAATGCCTACATGTTTAACTTTTTATTTTGAGGTACTTAAGACAATTGTAGCTCCATGTACAGTTATAAAACATAAAACAGAGGTTGCATATACCTACATATAATTTTACTAACTCTTAGATATTAATGTCATCCTCACTAGAAAAACTTTACTATTTCTTTATATATCGTTTAATATATACTTCACATATATATAATGAACTATTAAAAAGGCAATAAAAATCAACCTACAAAAGTCTTTTTAAAGCTCTCAATAAAAAACAGACATTACTAGTTTGGGAAATATATGGAAAAGAGGAAAGTCAAAGATGTTGAAAGACTGCCTAGGTACTATCAAATAAATATGTCAGTGCATGTGCAGTTATCAGAGCACACAAAATATACCATAATTTTTGGTCCTAAAGAAAATATTGAGAAGTAGAAGTACTGAACAAATTAACTGGTTAAGCTTTCTATAATATAGTAATACTGATTCCAAAATCAAATTGAAAAATTTAGAGACATGATTTTCTTGATTACACAAGGGTTTTGATTAGAGGGACATACAATAGATTTAAAAAAAAAAACTCTAATTCATCCTCTTCTTTCATCAAAATCACTATCAAGACTTTCAACATCCTTTGGGTTAGAATTTCAGACCAGCAATGCAGAACTTGAAGAACTACTATTACATTTCAGCTCAAGAGTTTTCACCTGTGTCAGTGACAGCAGTTAGAGGGGAAAAAAAAATCTAGACACCAAGAAAGGAAGGGAAGAAGGAAAGGAAGGAGGGAGGGAGGAGGAAAGAATGAAAAGGACTTCTTAGCAATTCCAGGACCCCTGCCAAGAGGATGGGACAAGAACCTACATAAGCTCCCCAGGTTCTTCAATGGAATCCCTCTTCAGGTCATTAACTGAGAAGCAATGACACTGGTGCAACCCCTCAGAGTTAGGAAGGAGGAAGGGGAGGCTAAGGGAGACTGAGGGACCCAATCAGAATCACCCAGTTAGTGAGCAGTAGATACAGCTCCCAATAAGTGCCCAGGACACTGACCCACATCTAAAATCTACCACGAGCACATATCACATATTTTCAAATGATTTCAAGGACAACTTGAAAAAAATCCTTTTATCATAAGGACACTTGTACTAGACTGTTTATTGCAGCTCAATTTACAATCGCCAAAATGTGGAAACAGCCTAAATGCCCACCAACCCAGGAATGGATTAACAAGCTGTGGTATATGTATACCATGGAATACTATTCAGCCATTAAAAAAAATGGAGACTTTACATCCTTCGTATTAACCTGGATGGACGTGGAAGACGTTATTCTTAGTAAAGCATCACAAGAATGGAGAAGCATGAATCCTATGTACTCAATTTTGATATGAGGACAATTAATGACAATTATGGTTATGGGGGGGAAACAGAAAGAGGGAAGGAGGGAGGGGGGTGGGGCCTTGGTGTGTGTCACACTTTATGGGGGCAAGACATGATTGGAAGAGGGACTTTACCTAACAATTGCAATCAGTGTAACCTGGCTTATTGTACCCTCAATGAATCCCCAACAATAAAACAATAAAAAAATAAAACTGAAAAAAAAAAAAATCTAACAAATGTATCTCAAAATACATATTAGCTGAACAATTTCTTGCCAGGGCAAAGAATGTGAACTTGCTTTAACAAAGGGTCACTGTATGTTCAGGAGTAAGGTACAACGTGATGAAAAGATCTTTTTCATAATCTTCTGCCCCCCTTTAGAATAAATGGAAACAGCATTTGCATCTACTTAGGCAGTGGTTTCTGGTCAACCAAGAACTTATAGATGTCTATTATCTGAATTTTTTGGCCTATAAGAATTTGAACCAAATGTCTTCCCAGCAGGACAATCTCTTCCCAATATCACAATATCTCTATCCCTTATAACTAAGGGAAGAGATTTCCCTTAGTTACTGTGTTAAGACATTAAGTAAGTTTCACATGTACCTTTGTAAGATGCACCGTAGGTGTAATCCCACCAAACCTTTTACCAACCATTCAAAGTCAACTTAAGCAAAGAAGGAAGATATTGATTCTATTTTAATAGAGTTCTTCTGAAATCTTACCTAATATGAGAATTGGAAGCATTACACAGGTCATTCTGCAAGTCAATAGAAATACAGATAATAAAATCATATTTTTTCTACTTTTAGAAAAGGTCTGTTTTCCTCATGAGATTAAATAATATTTAAGTATTGTGATTTTTAGCTTCTTCAAAATAAAAAACATAAAACTTAAAAAATGTACTTATTACTCTATAATACCATTTAAAATCCTTTCAAGATAATAATTCTTTAGTTATTAGTAAGTACATAATCCTAAGGTGAATGTAAAATTGAAAGCATGCAAAAGTATAATGACCCTTACAGCAAAGGTTCAGTCTATTATTCTATAATATCCCAGTCTGGAAATTGTTGTATTTTGCCTGATTTCAAATACCTTAAGATGCCTCAGTGTTGAGTCCCCAAAAATTGGGACCTAACCTATATAGATACTTATTCTGTAACTAATAGATGGTCCACTGTGTTTTAACATGGGCTGAGCTTCAAAAAGAACTGAAGGAAATGTGCGTTGTGATATTGTAATCTGGAGAACGTAAAAGAGAGAGAACAATAAAGTAGAATAATAAAATACGCACATGCTAACAGTAACGAGTTACGGCTGGTTCTTTCTACATGGAAAAATCCAACTCTGAAACCACAAAAGTTGGCTCAAATTCACAGAAAATCTGTAATAGGCAGATTATCATTTATGTTTTCCCTCTTGGTACTTTTTTCCCCACATAAAATATTGTACTACATTCTACACCATGTGGAAAACATTGTATTGGGTACTCACATGACATAAGGAGAAATCTGAATGTTCTCAAGTTCTTCTATAAGAACATGGTGTTAAATTAATGGGGCTATCCAAGCATTTCAAAACAGTCTTATAACTCTGGATGCTGAGAGGCTGAGAGTTTTTTTTTTTTTGTTGTTGTTGTTGTTTGTTTTGTTTTCCCAAAAGGGTAAGATAATTTAGGAATAAAATACAGCAAAAGAAATGTAATTAATCTGTTTGCACCTTCTCTAAGTAGCTTGCCCCCAAACAACATCACTTCCAATTCAACTGTGTTTCAGCCTCCTTTTACATTCAAGGTGCACGATGCTAAATTAGAAAGTCTCAGCGCTCCCACCCCAAAATTATCTGGAACTTTTATCATTCAATAGTTCAGGTGGAGAAATTAAAGCAGTTAAGAAAAACATTGTAAAAGATTTCCATAGAAGTAACTATCAGTATGGATGAGATTTGAATACCACCAAGGAAAGACTTGGTAGTTTCTTACATAAAACAATATTGGAAACATAATACATGCCCATAAAAGAGAAAAACTCAAATGAATTCAAGGTGGGGGGCAGGGGAATGAGGGAGTGGGATGGTTCTATCCCCACTTAATGGGCACAGACCAGGGTATAGGGCACACCTCTTTGGAGCAGAACACACTTATATGAGGGACTCTACCTAATGATTACAAACATTGTAACCTAATTCTTTGTACCCTCTAACTTCAAACAATAAAAGAAAGTAAATTAAAGGAAAAAAATAATATTGGAAACATAAAAAAAATACTATGACCTTAAGGAGACATTTTAACATATAAACTTGCTCTAGTCTAATTCTATGAGAAGCATTTTACATTAGCCTTTGACAATAAATTCCTAGCAAGAAAAATGGAAAGTAACTTATCTGATGTGACTAAGATATAAAGTTCTTAATACTGTTGGTAATATTTTGGAGAATTTTTTATTACATTACATTATTTCGCTATTATAGTGATTAGATCAAATCTAAATATTTAACATTTCATATTTTTATATAAACATTTATATATTTTTTCCAAATCAAATCTTTGTCTGTGTCTGCATTCTACGACTAGAAGACCATTTCTGAAATCTAACAACCAAATTGTTTAAGGGCATGATGTGCAATGTCAAAAATAAGGTAGCATGCTACATGTTAGTTCTTCTCTATGAAGGTTACTTAGTTCTTCCAAAATTGCAAACTATGTATGTCAAAAACACAATGTACACATTAAAATCTGTCTCCATAATTATAATATTTGTTTTGTACACCAAAACTTTCTCCCTTCTAATAACTCCTCCCAGTTCTAAGACCTTGAGCTTTGAGTTATATCCTCATCCTGTTGTGGGTCTAGAGCTCTAATCAGACAGACACTGACCTGGAGACTAAGTTTCTGAAAGGATCTCTTGGACTATTCCCTCACCCTCTGGACTCCCACTCCAGGGTCTCTCAGTGACCCTCTGCAGGGATATCCAACCCTTTATTTTTCTCTACTGCACATTGGAAGAATAAGAGTTGTATTGGGCCAAACAATAAATATGAAAGAAATGGTTTATTAGAATCCTGTTAGAAAAACACAGTCTAAAAGTTTGTGTATGATACACAAACAATAATTTAGTCATACAATCATTTTAATTATAATAATTTAGAATTCATAATAATGTAGTTATCCAACATCTACCAGATATATCTAGGAACACTGCTTGGCCTTTAGGACAAAAACAAATTACCAAGGAAGTTTAAGAATTACCAATTAATGGAGAAGAAATCTAAAGGTTCAGGAAGGTATGAAGTTACTGATGTTTTCAGGAAACTCTGGAACATATTCTTCTTAGTAAAGTATCTCAAGAATGGAAGAAAAGTATCCACTCAATACTCAATACTACTATGACATCAGTATATAATCACCTATACATTCATACAAATGGTAAAACATTAACTATAGCCCAGAAAGAAGGAGGGAAGAGGAGGGAGAGGGAACAGCGGAGGCCGGAAGGAGGGAGGGTATTTGGTGAGATCTCACCTAAGTGCATAATGCAATGGTACATTTCAAAATTATTTAGAGTATAAATGACTTACCACAACAAATAAGTAGGCGAGGTGATGGTTATGTTAATTAGTTCAATGTAAGCATTCCACGTTGTATGTTAAAACAGCACATTGCACCCCATAAATGCATTAATGTACACGGTTATGATTTAATAAAGAAAAAATTTAAGAAATTTTTAAAAAGGAAACTTGTATTATAGCTTTTTGTTTTCATTATAATTCTTCAAAACCATACTTTAAAAAAAATCTTAAAGGGCAGCTCCTGTGGCTCAGTGAGTAGAGTGCTGGCACCCAATACTGAGGGTGGCGAGTTCAAACCCAGCCCCCGCCAAACTGCAACAAAAAAATAGCCGGGCGTTGTGGTGGGCGCCTGTAGTCCCAGCTACTTGGGAGGCTGAGGCAAGAGAATCACCTAAGCCCAAGAGCTGGAAGTTGCTGTGAGCTAGTGACACCACAACACTCTACCAAGGGTGACAAAGTGAGACTCTGTCACTTTAAAAAAAAAATCTTGAAGTTTATCTTCGGTCTTCATTGCCTCATCCATTAACCTAATCAAAGAGCCTCTATTTTGTATCGAGGACTTAGAATAAAAATATGATCCTCATTCGTATGAATGTGTAAGTGTTTATATATTGGTTTCACACAATGTAAGGGTACATTTCAAAACAACTAGGAGTATATTATAAATGTCTTACCACAAAAATAAGTGAGGCGATGGTTATGTTAATTAGTTTAAGCATTCCACATTGTATATCAAATCATACTGTACCCTATAAATGTATAAGTTATGATTTAATAAACATTACAAAAAATATGATCATCACTGAAGGACCTCATAGTGTTGGTTGGGAAGGGAAAAGGGATGGACACAAGGGAACAAACGTTAAACAATTCCCTTATAATGCACGAGGCCTGTGGTTTGGCCACACAGCAGTGCCTGCTGTCTCCCACACACTGCATTGCTTTGGACTACTCAGTCTGCCCACTCTTGACAAACCACACCGACTCCCACTAAAAGTGTTCATCTTCCCAAGCAGAGAGACACATACGTCCTTCATCTTTTCTCTCCTCTACTCTAGTATCGAGTCAGTGCCTTGGACAGGATAATATTTAATAAGTATCTCTTAAATGGAATTTTGTTTGCTTATTTTATTTCCTTTTTTATATTTTGTTTAATAGATATTTTATAGTATTTCATACTATATAAATGAGAGGGGAGGTATGTGTGTGCTTAAAGTTTTACGTGACAAAGATTTCAAATGACCTTCATTTTAAATGACCTTCATTTACTACTAAGAAGAGCTTTTTAAAATTAATTTCAAAGGCCTCTTCCACCCACCACTGACTCTTTATTCCTTTATCTGCTAGACTTGTCCTGCTGGTCTTTGCCGTGTCTAACATTACCTGTCATGTTGTCTCTTCCCTCCGTGAGAATATAGGATTCCTGAATGGAGACGCTGGACTTTCAAGCTTCCCTCCTTGTACCAGTGCCTAGCACATAACAGGTGCCCAATACCAGACAGGGTGAAAATAAACCAAGTTACATCTGCCAGGCTAACCCCCGAGCCTAAGATGCTGAGTCTTAGTGAGAGTGGGTCCATGGTTTTCAATTAATTCTACCTTTCCTGAACTATATTTGACAGTGTTGCATGCACTCTGCACTCTTTCCTCCCTCTTGTGTGCCAAAACAGCTTAACCTTTTATTTAAGTATCTCTGGTCCAAAAACCATTAAAATTGGGCAGCTCTAATAAATACTACTACATAATGACTCACCCTAGTTCTCTGTAGTAATTAGTACTCTGGTGATGAAATGTGCCTCTAGGTTCAAAATTTTATAATGTTTTGACAGTTGGAATTTTACCAAGCATGAAATGAACCAATAAAAAATTCTCTTTTGTTATCATTCTCTAAGCATTAGGGGGAAAAAATTCACAACGTGTAACAGTAGTACTCTAGGAAAAAAAAAATTGTGCTCCTCACCCCAGATTCATAGGAGACGTTTTACATAGTGTTCGAATGAAGAGAAGATAAATGTAAATCTCCAAAGATTAAAAGCCAAGAGCTAGTTCTATTTACCAGGCAAGTGAGTTTCAATCACCTTGATTAGCAAAGCAAGATAATACGCAATAAAATCTTCGTGCCAGTCAAAATTTCATAAATACCGCATTTTATTTCCTATCCTTAACTGTTTGATGATCATGGTATCTCTAATCACCTCTGAGTCTCCCTCTCAAAATCCTTTCATCCCAAGGAAAATATGCATGACTCAGACAATACTTCATTAGCTGAACAAAGGTTTCAGCTGCATCTGCGGAGGCCACGTGCTTTACCGGAAGTAACAAGAGCTATAATTTCCGAGTTCATCTTTACATTTATTGAAAAGTTCAAACTTGCCAGGTTCTAAGAATCTCTATGAATCCAAACATATTCTCAACAATATCTGCATTATTTTATCCAAAATAAAAACATTCTTAGAATGAAAATCTGGGGAGAGTGGTGATAGTTGTGCAATGACGTGAATGTAATTAATGCCATGGAACTTATATCACATTTAAAAATAGTTATGATGGAAGATTTTTTTTTTTTTTTTTTTTTTTTGCAGTTTTTGGCTGGGGCTAGGTTTGAACCCACCACCTCCCGCATATGGGGCCAGCGCCCTACTCCTTTGAGCCACAGGTGCCGCCCTGATGGAAGATTTTTAATGTATACTTTACCACAAAAGAAAAACTGATTTCCTTACATGTTATTTTGAAGCATTTATGCTATATCTGAAGGAATTTTATAATTCATTTTCTAAATGTACACTCTGACACCACGTAACAGGCTCCAATGATCCTTTCTGATATTTGGCACTCTTTCATTAACTTCCTTGAATTTTTAAGAAGCCAAGAAAACTGTTAAAGAAATTACTAGAGATGTGTCTTGCATTACGGAATCCAACTTACCACCATAAAATATGAATTTTCTTTATAAATTATACAGTAATATAGGATAAGCTCTGTGGTGTGCAGTCATGAGCATTCTCAGTATGGGGTGGGCCATGAGGCAGAGTCCAGGAGGACCTTAGTAAATGATATTGTAACTGTACCCCTCTAAAATGAAATGCCACGCTTACGAATTGGTTATTTTTTAATGATTAAGCTAACGAGTTCTGAACTTTTAACCTATATGGGTTTCATAATTACACAGCTTGAAATCCTCATCAGAAAATCTGTCTGCTCCTGAAATTCAAATCATTTTATAATCTTGAATAATGCATGGCAACTCTACAGAAATTAAAACATTTCATAAAAGTTAAGAAATTCACAACCTTTTTTACAAGAGCATAAAGCAACAGAAATAAATTAGTTGTCACTTCCCCTGACGTTCCAGTCTAACTCCTCCCCTCACCACCTCTTTAACAGGAGGAATCTTATTTCTCTGTACACAAATGACATAATGGCTATAGCTTCATAGTGCAAATGTCTTATACATGAGCCATTGCAGAGACAGTTCAGTAGTTTCAAAAAGTACCATGAAGATGGAAAAATGAATCCTGTGTCTAAGCATAGACATTAAGAACTCCATCTTCAGAGACAAACAGTTGAGAGTTTGATTCCCAGCGCAGTCACATCCTGGCTCTGTGGCAATGGGCAAACCCTTAGTTTCAAATTTTTTAAAATCCATTCTGTTATTTATTTCATATAGCATACTACTGTTAAAATAGTGTTTAGAGTATTGCAGACATAATTACTTTAACTGCTCAAAAATTAAATTTTCCAATGAAATTATAACTAAAATTTAGAAAAAATTTCTAAATCCTGTTTTTTTCATGTTTAATTTTGGTATCATTAGACCATCAGATACTATAGTTGAATTATAAAAACATTTTTCAATTTAAGAAGAAAATACTTGCCTTTGAAAAAATTAAGTCATGAATAAACAGACTCTTATAAGTATTCATTTCAATAAATCTTCTACCCATTTTTAGCTTTTGACTTCTGACAAACAGCAAAGATTTAAAGAATAGTAATTAGGAGGATTTTTTTTTAATTCTACTTTTATTTAAATACTTATTTTAAGTATCCAAGTAGCAAGAAATACATAAGAAATACATAAGCTTTCAATCTAGATATTCTTGGAACTTGATAAATTTTCTGTTTGTGTATATATACACAAAAGATACTAAATTTAAAATTAACTTGGCCAACCAGAGCTGCATTCTGTATTTTGATGCATTATATAAATGGGTACAAGAATTATCTCAGATTGAAATCTCTGTTAAGTGCAAAATATTTCATCCATTATGTTCAATCATTGCAGTTAAATACCTAACTTCCTTAAATAGAAGTTTCCATCTGGGAAAGTGACATCTAAATAGTTTGAGTGTTTATGCCTTTGACATTGAGTCTCCCAAAGGAAATGTCAATATTATTTTTTTCATTTTTCCATCACTTCTTATTCATATTATTCTTAGGACATTTTTTTTTTATTTTGACATTCATCATAGTAGTTTTTAAGCCATCAGCACACTGAATCTGCAAATTACCTACTTTTCTAACCAATCACATCCATTCCCCCTCCCCCAACACTTACACAGTGTTCTTACAAATCCTTGTGGAATCTCTTAACCGCCAATCTTCCTAAATACACCAAAATATTCTGTCTTGTTAGGAAAGATGGGCAAGTTCTGCAGTTAATTCAAAGAACTCTGATTTGGCTGTCATGTAGCCATTTCAGAAAAGAATGATCATGATTTAAATATGATGTAAAGGACTACTGCCTTTATATTACTTGGATGTGAAATGCCCTGACTATCTCACAAAATTGTTTCCAGTGTGTAAGATAAGAGCATTCTCACTTCCTCAGTGAATGGGAAAAATCCCCAATCTGCTCCTTCTTGGGGCTGAGGGCCCCCTGGGGTTCTCTGGGCTGCCCTCTTAAAGGACACTCAAACATCTTTTTATAACTTAGGCAGAGAGTAGGAAGAGAAGAACCCTATGTCAGGTCAAGGACTCCATTATTTTTGAGATAACTTGGGAAACATCAGATAATTAGAAAACTTCTTCACCAATAAGGGGAAACTGGAGTGTTAACCACATGACCATGTCAATGCCATTGGAGTGAAATACGATCTTGTCAATAACTCTCCAAGTACTGGGAAACTTCTTAACTGCCTAAGGTTTCTCCTTCTTCTTCTTTTACTTTTTTTTGCTTTAAATATAGTATCCAATTGCTTGATGTAAATAGGATTGTATCTAGTTGAAGAACCAACATTTCAAGGTTAGGATCAAATGTTTCTTCCAAGTTGTTAAAACAAAAATTAGGACAACTAGATCAAAAATGCATCCTTGTGAAAAGCAGCCTCTGTGTTCCTTTGTAAGACCACACACTGACTTACCTACTTACATTTTAAATATCTAAAAAGGCTAAAAATAGAACCCTTTCTGATTCCCCAACTCCTAGGATATTGGTTGTCAACATATAATTTTGGAATGAATAAGTGAAATAATGAGAGTTTCTAATAAATAAATCCATTAGTTAAGTAGCATTAATTATTTCTCCTAGGAAAAATGTAATCAATAATCCTGAATAATGACTAATTTAAATTAAAAAAGGCATATTTGTCATCAAATGGAAAATTTTTTAATTAACCTTGTCTATTAAATCTAAGCCACACACACCGAACAAGTGGAATATACATTTTATTACTTCTCAGCCTTTTGGCTGAGATCAAGTGGAATAAACATTTTGCCCCTACACATTTGTAGGGACTTAGTTCTTTCACCAACAATACACAAACTTCTGAAAGGAAGGAGCTAAGGATCCTGGCAGAACCATGAACAAAAATCAGAAAACTTCTCTAATTAATGATGTATAGAAAACTGAAAAGATTAGAAAAAATATGTCCTAATGAAGTAGGAATAAAGAGGGGCCCCAAAACAATCAAGCCAAAACTTCTATAAGAGTGGTAACAACTGAGAAACCTTGTGGGCCACAGAAATGTGGAGCATTTACAAGCAAGCTCAAGTGTAAAGAAACACGTGGCTAATATAATTGGAGCTCTCCAGTTAGGATGGACTTGAGAGTCATCCAAGTCTACTGTCTCCAATGCAATGTTCCTGAGATTGCCTGCGTCAGACTCTCTTCTCATGCTTGAAACTAGATGGCTACAGTGGTGTTAACCTTAAAAAAAAAATAAAATTCAGAGGAAACATCTCCCACAAATGGAGAAGGACTCAGCAAACCTCTGAGCATCTTTGGCATAAATTGAACCACATGACCTTTCCCAAAGTAATAACTGTCACAGAGAACTAAGTCACTGATGGAGGAGCAGCCCAACTCACACTTGAAGGTGAGTAGTCATGGACTTAACCACATGGGCTGTATGTTGAAGGCAAAGGTATCTGAACAAAATATGGAGCGAAAAGGGACACAGATGCTGGGTAAGCAAACAACAACGTACTACAATCGACTACACAGGCCAATCCTGTATTTCTGGACCGAAATGTATATGTCATAGGATGATCGTTGGCCTTGAGAGGTCTCTAAACAAATCCAGAAGCTAAGAGGAATTCCTAGCAAATGTTTGCTCAATACTCACTACTCATGTACTCTAGGTATCTCAGTTTAAGTATTACAAAGCAGCACGTGTGTCACTGACAAGCTATTCATTATACTGAGCTGAAATATGCTTCCTTGAAACTTCATTGGCCCAACTTCTTAGAGCAACAATGAATGAATTTATCCCTTCTTTTCTATAATCACTCAAATGTTTGAGGGCGGTTTGTAAGCTGGTTCCCTCTGAACCTTCTCTTCTCAGTTGTGGTCTCAAGTTCTTTAGGCCTAATATTTGGCACTTCCATTTTAAAGTTAATGGAGAACTTTGTAAAATGTCCATCTAACAGGTGAGCTATTTAGTAAACCTCATCTTACTATCACACTAGGTTCATTTCAAACTGGTTGGTATACAATGGCCACAATAAGCTACTAGTCTCGAAATCAAGTTCTAACCTTGTCATCAATTAGGAACTATGAGATTCTTTAATTTAAGATCACTAAGCTACTAGAATAATCTCAAATCATTACTTTGTAGGCTTTATGGTCTGTTTACAGTTACGAATTATATAAATATGTGTGTTTGCTATTGAGATTAATGAAGAGATTATATCTGAACACATTTCTATGTTCTTTTACTCCTCTGATTAAAGTCCACACAAGGAGGTTTTCTTCTTTATGGTTAAGGAAGTGTCACTTGATCCTTCAAAACTGATTCACAATATCAAAAGAAGGAAAGCTAAAAAGAGAAATTAAAAAGTTAAAGCAGTAAATATTACATCTAGTAATCCTGTCACGATTATATAAGTAAAGCTTCTATATTCATAAGATGGGAGAAGTATACTTTTTAAGCCTAAAATTACATACTTAGAGAACTTTAAAGCATGACAATTTAAAAGCTATAAATTTAAGACCACATTCATATTCACTAAATTTTTTTCTATAAATATAGGGCATTTATATGGAATTTGGACAAGTACCTCATGGAAGTGTGATAAGCATCAGATTCCAAGAGCTACCTGAAAAGTCTGTTTGACTCACAATGTGGCTAATTAATAACATAAAGTGAGTTTGAGCTCTTGGAAATAAAAGAATCGGCATAGTAAAAAACACGAAGAGTCTAGTATATGGTTACTCCCATTAAATTGCTGGTTAGCTAATATCTCTTGATGAAACTACCAAGTAACTAAATGGTTGCTTATTTAAACTTCAGGAATCATTTGTCAATATTGAGTAATAACCTCGTTACTGGCCTCCCCCACCTTTAAATCATGGGTGTTCATGTAGTCCCTTGCTTTTCTTTTCAAAACATTCTACTTATTTCTTGAGACCCTTCCTATCTTCAGAGAAGGGCACCCTCTCCTTTCCTCCCTAACCCTCCCATTTTATAAAACCTATTGCTAATCATTAAGAAAAGGTGAGTAGCAAACGTGTTTGCACAGAGGGTTATCAAGATTCCAGAATGTTGATGAGCTCTGGGCAATTGTCCTTATACTACAACTGACACCTTCTTTGCTAGTCTGAACGTAGAAGCTGCGCTACTCTTTCTTCCCACCCACCCTCAATTTTTTAGAGTAAATTCAGTTCTCTTTTAAGTTACCTTGTCCTATACTCCTTACCACTGTCTGTTTACTGAATACCTCACTGGAAGGCAAGAAGAGTGTTCATTTGACATAAAACCATGATCATTCTCCCAAACCTCGCTCCCAGTCCTCTCTCCCCTGCCCAGTGCCCAGTGTCCTCACACCATGGAAAGCCCAGCCCGGACTGTGTGGAACTGTTTGCTTTAATACCTCAGGACTGCTGCTCCAAGAAGCAAGAACAAAAGTGGTGCAATTGCTTAGTGCACCATAGTTTGAAGTGTTACCATATATTACTTCATTTCATTTGATCCTCCTACTTCAGTGGTAGGTGGAATAGGGTAGTTGATTTTACTAATGAGAAAACGGAGGTTCAGAGAGATTAGAGAAATAAGAAAAGCCTAGATGCAAACTTCCAATTCCCAGTGCTCTGCCACATAAGACTCTATAATATTGCTTCAGTGAAGGTGATTTCAGCTAAATATTAGTGGAATGCAATCTGATTAAATCAACACACACAGGTATTGGTGACTGACGGGATGACTAATTAGCACTCACAGTCATTTGCATTTTTAAAAGAGGATGTTTTATAGCTTAAGTCGCTTTCCATTTGCTGTGATGTTATTATGTAACTTACTGTAAGTTACATAAGTAAAAACCAGATGTATATAAAAAAGATAATAATGGTCCCATATCTCTAGGGCACAGATATGTCTATATAAATGTCTCCGAAAGCATCTAATGGGAAAGAGAAAATTGGTAGAACTATGTCCAATAATAATATGGCAAAAGGCATGCTGTGAAGATGAAAATGTTCATTGATTCTTTTTTAAATAATTACATCTTTAGCTCTAAGTCAAGGATCATTGTAATCTCAAATGTTATTGCCTTTTTACCTCCCACCAGACTTGAAATTTTACTTATATCTCAAACATTTTCTTACGGTTTACTCTTCACTGCACTCAAATGCTTAGCCAAATAACACCATAAAGCTGGGTAATTTTTTTCTTTGTTACTGCATCACTGATATGCACACCAAGCAAGCACACTCTGCGCAAGGATACACAGCTCCACACACAAACATCTGTGCATGGATTCTCTGTCCACACACACACACACACACACACTCTGTAGTGCCAAGCAGCTCAACTGCAGAAGGCACCAGGGAGAACACGTTTGATGTGCCATCATCGAGATTACTGTAGTTTAAGTTACTATCTCCAGCACCATTTGTCTTTGCCATTATAAGGTCACAGAGGTATTGATTCCAAAGTGCTCCTTTGAGGTTGAAACATGCCCACAAGCTGCTTTCTAATAAAATATTTAGAAGAGACAGCATAGTTTGGTGAAAGAAAAAAGTAGACAATTCAAAATTTTCAGTTCTAGTTTCCACTCAATCACTGACTAAAATAAAACATGTTTATTAAATACCAAACCACACCTAAGCCCAAGAGCTGAAGGTTGCTGTGAGCTGTAATGCCAAAGCACTCTACCAAGGGTGACAAAGTGAGACTCTGTCTCTGAAAAAAGAAAGAAAGAAAGAAAAAATAAATACCAAACCACAGGTGGGAAGTCCATCCCAGTTCTAAAAGAGCATTCATAACAAATGGGGAGACATAACTAAGATGTGAGAAGTTAAACCTTCCAGTCTGTCTCTCTGGATTTAAAAAAAAAAATGCTAAACATAATAAAATTCTTAAAAAATCTTTCACAATGATAAGTGATAAATGTTACTGGCCAATAACATTTGAAAAAGAAAAAAGATCACTTAATCATTTCTAAAACATTTCAGAGCACAGAGAATTCATTTCAGATTGGGAGGATCTGCAAATATTGACTAGGGGAGAAATAAATTTGACCTGGTTCTTAAAGATCAATAAGAATTAAGCAGCAGGAATAAACACATTCTTTACATGTGTATCATGCTCTATAATTTCTGTTGCACCTTCATGCGCACCTTCTCAGCCTTCCCAATGACACCATGAGAAAGATATCACTTACCATTCTCATTTCACTGTGGAAAACTGGAGATCAGAGTGGCTGAATGATTCACACAAGCCCTCAAAGCATACATTCGTTTATTCACTCTACAGTTATTCCAACAGCTAGGAAGGGCCAGGTACTACTGCTGGTGCTGGGAATACAGCGGTGAACAAAACGAAGACGCTTTCCTCATGGAGTTAAAATTCAACAGTAACTGAGTCCTCGGTAAGCAGCGATTGGGGGCAAGGACACACCAGACCAGTAGAACAGGAAAGAAAAAAGCTATGGTGCAAGAAAGTACCCGATATGTAAGAAAATAATATAGCACATCATTAGCACTGAGGTTTACGAAGGCTGAATTTGAGTAAGGTAGTTTGGGGGCATTCTGAGGCCTCCTCATGTAATGTATAGCTATGAGGTTTAGATTTGATTCAGTATATCTAGACAGAATAGTATTATTTAAGCATGACTTCTGGAATAATGTAATCTGCATTATTAACAATAGTATGTTAACTATGATAGCACCTAACACTTATCATAGGCCAGTTAATACATGTAAACATGAAGAACCTCAGGCACAAGAGATAAAAATAACTTGATCAAAGTCATTCAGCTAATAGCCCCAAAATGAACTGGCTTTGCCCTCCAGAACAGAAGCTTTGCCCTCCAGAACACAAGGATATCCAAACTACTTGGATCTCCATGGACATTGTCAGGACCCTGAAAGGAGGTGCAGGCAAGGACCAAGGAAAGAAATTTGGTACAGTCAAATTTGGTACAGTTTCCCTCCTTTGCAAGATGATGAGGGTAAGCTACATGATTCTATAATTTTGCAATTCTATAAGCAGAGAGTGATTCTGAAAAGCTTGAGTTGAAATTTCTTGGCCAAGGCAATCCTTTTTTTCTTTAGGGGCTTCTGAGTTTATTCCTGAGACATTCTCCAAATTTCTTCTATGTGCTGTTAGAACATCAACATCTATGAACTAAAGTAAAACTTTGAGAAGAAAAAAATAAAAACACCATATCCTAATTTATTAAAAAATACCTTTAAAATAGGTGCCTTTCCTTGTGACCAAAGTCTTAATGACAAGATGAGAGCTCAGAAATGAAATAAACCTCTGCTCTTTTCTCAGTGATCTGACTTTTTTTTTTATTAAATCATAGCTGTGTGCATTAACGTAATCATGGAGCACCATGCACTGATTTTATACACAATTTGAAACATTTTCATCAAACTGGTTAACATAGCCCTCATGGCATTTTCTTAGTTATTGTGTTAAGACATTTATATTCTATATTTAGTAAGTTTCACATGTACCCTTGTAAGCTGCATCATAGGTGTGATCCCACCAATTACCCTCCCTCCACCCATCCCCCCCCTGCCCCTCCCTTTGCCCTTTCCCCATATTCTTAGGTTATAAGTGGTCTAACATGATTTAGAATTTGCCTTCTCCCCCAAAATACAATATACCTCATAAATTTTGAACTACAGATGCAAAAAGTTACATGCTTCACTATTACCAACCATTAATCTTTCAACCAGTGAATAGGAAGATAGAGGAAGTCTAAATTTGAAAAAAAAAAAAAACATTCAATAAATAAAAGAGGAGTTTTGTAAATAAAGAGAATTCCCTTTAGTCTTTCTTGGAGGACTCACAAAAGCACAAGAAATACATGTAAACTCAGGCTTTAATATTCACATCTGAGTCTTTGGGTTACACCAAAAATATGGTAAAAATGATTTGAGAATGAAGCAGAACCAAATACTGCACATTCAGAAAGCAGCTTCTCCGAGCTGGTTCCCAGGTAACTGTGGACTCCACTAGAGGGCAACAGAGCGTGTTCAGGAAGCAAGCGGGCTACAGCTGCAGTGGTTTTAGGCCACCAGTTCAGTGAGACTAGCAAACTAGTCTCCACTGTAAAACCATATTAGATCCCTGAATGCTACTTATATTACCAAACAATATGTTCTAATAAAAGGATTTTCATTTTAAATTTAATCATACTGGTATTTTTCATTTTTCAAATACTTTATTAATCCCAATGTTTTGTCATAATCAAGTATCTTCTCATAAAACAATTTTAACAGTGTAATAACTTTTAAACAAATTTAATAAGGTTTATTAAAAACAGTTAAAGTGTATAGTACAATAGTTTCTTTGATGTTTTAATACTTAAATTAAAAACACCTAACAGTCAAATAAAAACACATGGGTTAAAAATATAGTAATAACCCTACCAGAATATCATTACTATAACAGCTGACATTTGAGTTCTTAGTATATACCATACTACACTTACAACTCAGTAGTATTTACATATGTAATTTTTCCATACTCACCCTATAAGATAAAAACTAACCTCATGTCTATTTTATGAATAGTGAAATCGAGGCTAATAGAGATGAGGAAACTTGCCCCAGGACACATAACTAACAGGAGATAAAACAGAATTTAAATTGTAATACTTCAGTATCTCATGTGATCCAGGGGTCAACTTGCCCTTCAATAGTGCCCAAGAGAGCACCTGGCGTCTCTCCAAACTGAGCCCCTCTGAGAGGTAAAGCTCATAGACAGAAAGATGTTACTTTACTTCACAGTATAATTTTACTTTAATACCATAGCAGTAATCCAATTGATAAAACAGAAGTTCCATATTGCTGTATTTAATTATTGCATTGCAGTTGTCTTCTCCAAATAAGCCAAAATTTAAAATAACAAGGAAAACAATCATTTAAAAAGCTTAATACTGAGAGATTCTCAATATTCAATTAAAAATATCAGTGAGTTAACATTAAGCTTGGCAGGGGCTTAGTGTTACTGTTTAGTTCCTTTACATCCTGACATGAGAAACTGAAAGGTGAACGAAGATGTTTGGCTGTGTCTTTTAAATGATTTCTACACGATGAAAGACAGTGGTGTAACTGCTGAGATATTTAATGGTCAAGCCCCAAAGAGTGAAGATTCACCTGATAAACTGAAAATTTATTTGTGATGGACTTTGGAAGGAATACTAAGGGCAACCAACTGATCTGAAGTTCCACGCACTTCTCTTATCCTGTAGGGTCTTAAAAGCCCAGTTACTGTGAAACCTGAAGACTAATATCACCTTCAAAGTTTGAAACAGTGTAAGAGCAGTGGATTAGTATCCTACTGTTGCTGCCTCAATGTACCAAAAACATAGTGGCTGAGAATATCACAGATGTATTATCTTACAGTTTTAGAGGTAAGAAATCCAAAATAGTTGTCACTGGGCCAAAATCAAGGTATCAGCAGGGTTGTGTTCTTACTGGAGGCTCTAGGGAAGAATCCCTTCATTTGCCTTCTCCAGCTTTTGGAGGTCACCTGAACACTTTGTCCAGTGCTACCCTCCATCTTCAAAGACAATACTGGTCAGCTGAGTCTTTTTCACATCATATCCCTCCAATATTGACTCTCCTGTCTTCCTCTTTCACTTAGGAGGACCCTGTGATTACACTGGGCCCATCCAGATAATCTAGAGGAATCTCATGTTAAGAACCTTAAGTTAATCATACCTACAAAGACCCTTTTGCCATGTAACATTAGATGTTCAAAGGTTCTAGAGATTAGGGAAAAGACACTTTGGGGAGGCCATTATTCTGCATACTAAAGACAGCACAGTCTGTAATTTGTGCAGATGCTCTGTGCTACTTTTCCCTCTGAAAAGTAGCTATTGGAATACAGAGTTTATTTTTCTTTGAAACTGAATAAAGTAGTTGGACTAGTCTACAGAGTCCAGTCGGAATTAAACTGTATCTGAATTGAGTAATCTGTGACCTGAGAAAGGGGATGCAAGGTTAAATTGACAGATGCAGGTTGTAAACAAAGAGAGTTGAAGTGCACTAAATATGTCTGACATACTAATTCTGAATTTATTATGTTATACTCCACATTGTGTTATGCTCCACAGTTGCAGATTGGCTATCAACAATTCTACTGTCTGTCTCTTCTTAGCAATGGTGGTAGCCATGTAAAAACAAAATTCATGTTTATTTATGACTGATCAATTTTCATAAGTAGAAATTATAGATACAAATGCTCAACACACTCACTACTTGACACATTATAGAAGAATCAAATAAAGTGGGAAAATTTTAATTCTAGGTTCTAGAGCCTGAATCTGCCACTTACCTCCTATATGATCTTGTACAAGTTACTCACAATTACTATGGCTATTCTAGAAATTAAAAATATGTATAAAAATAGTTCCTGTCTGCAAGATTTATTGAAATAAAATAGAAAATACATAAATGTCAAAGCCATTCTGGACTACTCAATGGTTAGCGCTCAATGAAATGCAAATTCGTAGTTCTTGGATGAACTCAATCAGTAGTCTTTGGCAGCCAGAAAAGAGACATTAGAGTAAAGCTATAATTCTTACATATTTATTCCAAAGAACATGAATTATGTGATTGATAAATAAAACTGAAGAATCTTGAGATGAATTGTCATTACTGGATAATTACTAAGTTTTTAGCACAACATTTTCTACAAATACTAGTTATCATAAGATGCAAAATTCCAAAGGTGTTCCAATAATGTTTTGATAAACTATAGGGTAGAAATAATGTAATATAGTAAAACTTATTCCCTCTGCACAGGGCTCAAATGGAAAGTCAAGTTAAAAAATAAAAAAACAAAACTCATAAAGAGATACCCTTTATTCACCAAGCACTATGCTGGCCAAAGAAATAACAGAGGTGAGATGAGCCAGGCTTGGTGGCGTGTGCCTATAATCTTAGCACTTTCAGAGGCCAAGGTGTACCAAGGAGTAAGCAACATAGCAAGACCAGTGTGAGCAACACAGCAAGACCCTCATCTCTACAAAAAAATAGAAAAAATATCTGGACATGGTGGTATACTCCAATTACTCAGGAAGGTGAGGCAGGAGGATCACTTGAGCCCAGGAGTTTGAGGTTGCAGTGAACTCTGATGATGCCACTGCACTCTAGCTCAGGCAACAGAGAAAAACACTGTCTCTAAATAAATAAATAAATAAATAAATAAATCTAAAAGACTAATGACAAACTACTTCACTTTAAGTATCAGAAGCTTTGTAAGTCAAAGCCATTTCTATAGAAAACTGATTAAATGCTATTAGACCCTTCTCTAATTGTAAGTGGAATATCATTTAACTTCTAGCCTTTACTGAAGTGTGCTGGATTTCTTTTTTACCTACTAAATGGCCTCAGTTTACACTTCTTTCTGATTCAAAGTTGTTGTTGTTGTTTCCTGCTTCATTCTTTGCAGTTTGGCTATCTATCAACAGTTCCTAGTACCATTTCTCATCTGTCATGAAAGTCTTTCCAGAGGACTTGTTTTTGGTGTTGGCACAGTGATTATAAGCATCCATCCACGCCTCTCTGGACTTGCTATCCATATGCTAATATGCAAAAGATTATTAGGTAGCCAATTTGCAAAGAGGTGAACTGTTATCTAAGTTCAATGCTGCCTCAAAGGAGCTGAGTGAGTTTGATATTTCATTAAACATCCACACACCATCATTTATAGCTACTTCTTAATCTAAACTGACAAAAAGTAAGGTAACATGAAGTCTGACAGAGCTTCTTTCCCCACTAGACGTATGAACTATAAGGAAATGTTAAAATTGCAGAGGGAATGTCAGAAAAAATAAGTAATGCTCTCTTTCACTTATTTTTAAAAAGAAGAAATGGCAATATGATTTTTTTTCGGGCAACATCAGAAATGTAAATTCGCATCAACTCTGTAGAACAATGCCAATTAGGCTTCATGTAGAAGCATTAAAGTGCATTAAGAAAACAGTTAAAGCTGGACCCAAACAGTACTAATTCTCTGTAGCATTTTAACTGATTATCTCACTTTTTTACTTTATTTAGTAATAGTGGTAGAGTCCCAGTAAAACTGAGATTACATATAATAAAGCTGTTTCTGTGTCTAGTAAATGGATTATGGTTATAAAGTACATTGCTGAGATAGTTAAAAAGAATACTCTAAAAGGAAGAGCTCTGTAGGAGAAATTATTTCCCTAGGCACTATTCATGGAACCATCCTTCCTGTAATGAGGTCTTGGATGAGGCTGGGGTGAGACATTTCCTTCTGGTCCTTCTTAAACTTGCCAGTTTTCAGCTTTTCATTTTAATACACTAGACATCAGTGAAATTTGAGACAGGAACTGCCTTCTCCATTAATAAACAATTCCAATATCTAGAATATTTCAAAGGACAAAGATGGTCCTAGGGAAGCAGAAAGTGAAACAGGGAAAAACAAGTGAAATTCCTCCCATAGAGTTCTCAAGGTCAATAATATTATTTACCATGAGATCAACTAAATAAATAGGAAGTATGCATTTAATTATCTAAAAGAAGCAACTTATAGAGAATAATGCTTTCTTTTCCACTAATCAAGTAAATGTTCTTTGAGAATCAAGGTTGTGTACAATGTTGTACAAGATAACTACTAACACAAGGAATACACAAAAAATAAAAGGTTTTTAGTCCATGTCCTCTAGGAACTGATAATCTATTGAAGGAGATAAGTCCTCATGAAATGGCTAATTATGTGGCCAAAGCACACCAGGTTTGAGTTTCCAAACAAAATATGAAAATGAATGTATGGAATGCCTGCAAAAATTAATGTAAATTCAAGCAGTCTGAAAACATCTCATGGAAAAATAAAAATGCAAATTTTACCTGAGTTCAATAAATGTATTCTTTATATTCCAGTCCAGTTAGTTAAAACATACAAATGTATATACAAACACACAAACATGAGATTATAGAAAAATAATACAGAGAAACGTGTTTACAAATATAAATTCGCCTACCACAAACAGAGCCAAGGATGTAAGAAGGCCTGGTGGAAGAAACTTCAGAAGCAAGGGTCCCTCCCAGAGAGCTGCAATTTAACCTTGGAGGACACATTAGCCATTCACGAGAGGAATGTGTCTTAGCAGCAATAATCCAGTGTTGTACAGTGGGATAGTTTACTTTTACACCTTTCTCAGTTTAGTATCAGAAGAAAAATCCCATTACAAGAAGATATTTGCAATAGGATTATGCCCAGGTAGGTGGGAGAACATGTTCAAACTGTTTGGAATATTCAATGTAGTGCTTCTTTCCTTAGCAGTGAACACAAGACTATCGCTCAACATAGTTGTTTGCCAGCTACTTTAAGAAAAATCTTCACCACGGTTATTCATGTAGCTTTCCTCCCCATTGTATTCTCTACTTTGAAACACATGCAAACATCAGGCATTAAAGTTGAATATTTATCAAGGACTAGGAATAAACTCTGGAGCCAGCAAAAGCAATGATAGTCCAATGGTCTCGGTGTCTGACACTAACTTATTAAGACATTGCCAGGAACTCTTAAGAATGAAGGGGCTGCTAATTAGGCCACCACAAACATATTCCCAAACCTTGACAAAGGTTTTCCAAACATCTGATAAATAACTTTGATTTATGGGTTGTCCGTGTGAGATCTGAACAGATGGTGCCTTTTAATAGTGATGGACACATGAGTTTGTTAAGGATTTCGGTCTCTTGAAAACAAGCAGGTCTGCAGAAGACAGAGAGAAACATTTTTTAGAGTTATCTACCTTATCTTTGTCTTCAACAACATCTGCCAAGACGTCATCTGGATCCAGGATTCCTCCATCTGTGTATTCCAAGTGATGAATCTTCACCCCGCAACTAGGATCCTATGGGGGAACAAACAAGTTTCATGACTCAATCTATTAAACAAAAATACATTTTAAGAGAAAAAAAAATTGACTCTTTAAAAATAAGCTCTGGTAATAACATGTTTAAACACCCCCAAGACAAATGTTATCTATTTATTTGGATAAATATTTAGCATTTTTATCCTGTTTGATTTAAATCAATGAATCAAAGTAAACATATTTCATTAGTTTTTCTGGAAGACAAATTACAATGAAAAAATAAATTGCCCCAGCAACTTGAAAAATATATTCAAGGGATTTTTTTTTTTTTTAATAACCTACAACTTAGATAATGCCAAGAATATTCTGGAAAAGAAAGACTTTCTTGAGGGTATGTTTTGTTAATGAGAAGAGAAGTCCTAACTGAGATTCCACAGCTGTAGGAAAAAACACCCAACAGGCAGGAATCTGTGATAATAATAGCTATCACACTCAAGTGTATGAATGGAAGGCGATAACGCTACCTCTTTACCTTTTTAAAATCTCCATGCATCCCCAACTCTAAGATTTGCAAAGACATACATGGCAAGAGCTCCAGCTTTGGTTTCTGTTTCCTGTAGCATGACAGTAAATACTCGTCTGTAGAACGTTCACTGAATTAGGGTAATAATTTAAGAGGTTTTCAACTACTCTTTCTGAAAAACTGCTGAGTTTTTAAAAACTGCTTATTCTGATACTAAAATTTAGAATTGAACAATTTAGCTCATTTGGTTATTTATGTATTTCATATTTCAAGGAAAGATATGGAAGTATATCATTCTAATAATGGAACAAGAACATGAACCAGCGAATGAAGAACATCAGTAAGGATTTTATCAGAATACCTAAGCTACAATATATCCATTTGTTCTGTGATTCATAGAAAGCCCCTCCAAGAGAGAAATTTTTGAACTATGAAGCACTCAATATCCAATAATAGAACAGATCCCAATTCATAAAAAAACGATGGAAATTCTTCTAAGATAAAGCTCTAAACATTTATCACATGAATCTTTATTAATGGTAAGAACTGACACAACTCACAGAATTCAACTGTAATTCTGAACATAAATGGTTGACAATCTTCTGTTTAACTGAGCCCTGATAAAAGGTGAGGGCACATTATTAAATAATAATTCTTTTAAGGCATCTATTTGGAGGGCTACAAAAATGTGGCCCAAGTACACAGTCTTCCAATAATATAACTTGGTAAAGTGATAGGCTTAAAAAATCTGAAAGAATTCTCCTTACCTAGACTTTCTCATTTCAAAGTTAAGTTTTCTGTAGAGCATCTAAAAGAGTCGTTTCAAGTAAAATAAAAGGATCCATATTTGCTTCTAAAATACTAAGTTTATAGGTGGAAACATTAATGATTTACTAGGAAACTTTAAATGCCTGACTCTATTGCCCAGCTAGAAATGTCAAAGACAGAAGCAGTGAAAGTATAATCTGGTCTCGGCGCCTGTAGCTCAAGCGGCTAGGGCACCAGCCACATACACCAGAGCTGGCAGGTTCAAATCCAGCCCAAGCCCGCCAAACAACAATGACAACTACAACCAAAAAATAACCAGGCGTTGTAGCAAGTGCCTGTAGTCCCAGCTACTTGGGAAGTTGAGGCAAGAGAATCACTTAAGCCCCAAGAGTTGGAGGTTGCTATGAGCTGTGACACCACAGCACTCTACCCAGGGCGATAGCTTGAGACTCTGTATCAAAAAAAAGAAAGTATAATTGGGCAAGAAAAGCAAAGAACATTCATCACCCAATTTTTTAAACCAGTTTTTACCAACTCAAAGTGATTGTGCTATAAAAGATGAGCTAAGTACAAGAGGCTAGATTTCAACAGAAAAATCCAAGGGTATACAAGATAAGGGATGTGGGACTATATAGATCTCTCCCATCAATCTTAGGAAATAGAATCTTTTCACTATAGCCATGAACAACATATATCTCCAAATCAATCCAGGGCTTCTGACTAAAATATAGACTACAATGTTTCCCTTGCATAAATAGCCTGCTTATGAAAGGAGTTTGATTTAATTAATTTCTATGAACTTCCATTGAGTTGGTTTTTAATGTCAGAGTTCTGTAAGATAAAATCTGTTGATTTTAACTGTGTTTATAAAAAGTAATGTATTCCAAAAAGTTTTCTTTCTTTATGTTTGTACTTAAACAGACACCTATTAAGTTGTCTACTTTTTTCTTATACTCAGTTTGTAAAAGCGAATTTTATCATCTAAGATGATTTTATCATCTAAGACTGAGATAAACAATTACCCCTAACAACTTCTGGATAAGGACGTCTCTCTTCCCGTCTAGAGGTAGGAACAGAGAGAGAAGAAAATCAGAGTCTTCATTCATTTAGAGAAATTAAAACAATAGGAGATACGATCTGATCAGTGGTTTGTCAGAAGCAAGAGGGGGTTGTTAAGTGACTTACACTCCTCCCTTGCACATGCTGCTGAGGATATATGACATTGTGGAAAACAATGCACAGGAATTGAAACCAAGACATTTTTCTCTAATTTGATTCAGAGCTAAGTTAAAAAGGGGGGGGGGATACATTTTAGAATCATATATTTACCAAAAATATTTTAAGTGAAAGACATAGTGTCAGAATTTGAAATCCCTATTCCACCTTGATATTGTCACTTTACATACTCCAAAAAACAAAGAAGCAGACACACAGCTGACCCTCGACAAAAACAGGGCATATGAAATCAGTCTCGGGGCTAATATTATATAAATACAAGAGACAAAATAATAGAAATCACTAAACACAGTACTTTCTGTTACTTTGTCCTCATGGTATTTTGGCCATGGTACTATAGATCACTTTCAGAATATACATACAATATTAGCAGCTTACAGCCATCACAAGACTATGAACCTACCCTGACTCTTTTATGCATGTAAAAATTTTGACCATTATATTGCAGTCAACATTTTACATTTCATTTACTTGGTTTTACTGCCATCAGAAATAAAACTGATCAAACATGAAAACATGCTCACATATGGGTCTTGGTTCACAGAATTAATCACTTGAAAACTTTTTTTATAATTATGACATTTAATTTACCTTTATATTGCACAAATATCTATAATACACATAAGTTTTAATTATTTTGAAAATACCTCTAGTAAGTGAACTCATTTTGCTGTCAGTATGTCTTATTACTTATAGGATCATTAAAGTACTGAAAAGTAACATATTAAACATTATGTTTTCTCTACTTCTGACAATATCATATCTGTTTTTTTTTTTAATGGCACACAGTTAAGTGATACTGACATTTTAAAACTAAAGTAAACTTGTCTACAAGGATGAACTGGAAAAGGAAACTAAAAAACATATGCATCATAGGAAGAAGACATGGGATTTTTTAATGATCAAATGTAAAATTTATTCCAAACAGGCATTGAAATTAACAGCAACAAATAACCATCACTATGGTAGATGACATGCAATTTGACCCTATGCCTTTCAAAATGTAAATTAACAGAATTCTTGAAGAGTTATAAATTTCCATCTGCAATATCTAAGGCATTAGACTGGCAAGCCACATACTGTAATGCTGTGACACTATGCAAAATGCCTGTGGTCCAGAAAGGAAAAAAAAACGATAGTCTGCAAGGCCGGCAAGATCCCAGAGTGAGAAGGGTACTACGAAGAAAATCCAGTGGTAGGAGAAAGGCTGCCCTTAATTAGCAGTGGCAATTACAGCACTCAGCAAGGCAACTGATTTCTCAGTGGCTTAATGTTTTTACTAGAACATAAGAACTCTGTAAGGTGGAAGTTTATAGAAAAACAGATTTTTTGTTATAGAATTTAATGTCACAAATTTGGTGGCATGTAACTACAAAGTGCGATTTTATCATTTCCGTTATCATCATAAACAGCGAATACAGTAGAACCTCTTTCAGTTGACCACTCAAGGGAGGTGATCTGCATAAGGAACTAGGCCTACTGTGCTGATACGTACATGTGGTGCATCTCTGGTCTATGAAAAGTTCGGTCAACTTAAAGAGATGGTCAATGTAGGGAGACAATCAACAACGGGGGAGTCTACTATTTTTTTTTTAGTGTGTACTATAGGCCAGATACTATATTTATTATTTGTCTTGTATAATTAACTCATTTGTCCTCAAACAGCCCCATAAAGTAGTTAACCCATTTTACAGATGAAAAAACCAAGGCATGAGTAGGTAAATTGACTTACCCAAGGTCAGAAGCTAAATAACTACCAGAGTCAAGGTAGGGTTTCATTAAACACACAAAAAAATATGTTTTGATTAAATAACTTAATATAAAGCACTATTTCCTAGGACTTAGGCAGGGGATCAGATCTACTTCTATCCATACATAAGCAAATGGGCCCAGGAAAGTTGCCATTACTCTGGGCCTCAGGTGCTATATCATTAGTGAGCCTGGAGGCCCCATGGCTTTTTCCACAAAGCATCATCACATAAATGTCAAAATGCAGAGGACACAAGGGAATGATGATGGAAGGCCTCAAACTTTCATGGAAGTGTCTGCTCAGGGCTTCACAAATGAGACACTTAGAGAAACTTTCAAAATATAATTCCTCATCTTCAAAGAATTGAGCGTTTGGGAAACAATGGGCAATATCTTACTGCTAAGAATAGAGAGGGAGTTTGAGGCATCAAAAATCAGATAACTATAAAAATGTAGACAGATATAAAACGTAAGCTACTTTTACCATGATTCTCTGGGGTCACTGTCCTGCTATTCAAGACCAAAAGAAAATCAGCTGGCCCACAATGAACCTTGGAAGGAGAAAGTGATAGAGCAGATATGGAGACTGAAGCAGACAGAAAGGAGGAGTCCCAACCAGAGACTAGTGTAGGGAAAAAGGAGAGTTCTGGATAACCATGCCCACACAAAGCCTAGCAGGGCAGCCCTGGCACCCTGGGAAGACAGAACCACGCAAAGAAGGAAGTAATGAATGTGGAACTCATTATAAGCCAGCCCTACCTGGCTTCAGAACATGCCTTCACCTTCCCAAAATAGATCAACCACGTGCAAACTTCAGGAGAAGAGCTTAGGAGAGGAACATGGGCTGAGGCCATTTTAATCGACTATATTATTAGAATAGGATCAAGGGTTTTTATATTGATGAGTCCAATAACAGAATTGTGATTTCCACTTATGTATTAAATGAGGGTGAATAAATGCATATATAAATTCACTCCCAAATCTAAAAATCTATGACTCTATCAAAAGAAAGTTGGTACGTATAGCCTGCTAATATCAGACAAAAGAGACTTTAAGGAAAGAAGAATTAATGAAGATAAAAGTGGGACATTTCATAATGATACAATAGGAATAAAGAAAATTATTCTAAATCTATATGCACCTAAGAATACAACTGCAATAAAAATATTGTCAAGAACAGCACCTGTGGCTCAAAGGAGTAGGGTGCCAGCCCCATATACTGGAGGCAGTGGGTTCAAACTCAGCCCTGGGCAAAAAAAAAAAAAAAAAAATTGGTCAAAATGGAGGGCGCTAGCCCCATATACTGGAGGTGGTGGGTTAGAACCTGACCCTGGCCAAAAACTGAAAAAAGAAAAAACACAAACTAGGAAACTTATTTATAATATCAGGATATTATAAATCACCTGAACAACACAATTAACAAATTTAATCTGATTTTTCTACATATCTATATGTACACACACATAGACTGTAAACAAGAAAGTGATCCTCCCACTTTGGCCTACCAAAGTCCCAGGATTCCAGGTGTGAGCCACTACACCAAGCAGAATTCTAATACGCTGATAGTGAATGTGTAAATACGTATAATCACATTAGGAAACTGGCTGTATCTGAACATAAACATGCCATAAAGTTGAACATTATCATCCCACAGAAATCAGCAACTCCACTCCTATGTATATATCTAAAAAAAAAAAGTATACGGAACTACCAAAAGACATGTACTAGAATATTCATAGTAGGATTATTCTAAATATCTACAAATCTGGAAATAGCTCAAATATTCATTCAGTAGAATGGATAGAACAAGAATGAATAAAATACAAGTTCATGCAATAGCATGGGTGACTCTCACAGCATAACATTGTGTAAAAAGAGCCAAATACAAAAAAGGCATATAGATCTTATGATTAAATGCATAATAAATGTAAAACAGGTACACTCCATTCAGAGTGGAGAAGTCAGGAGAGCGGTTCCTCCCTGGGAAGGGGAAGGGCAGTGAGTGGGAAAGAGCATAAAGGAGCTTCTGGAGCAATGTTCTATTTCTTGACCTTACACTTATTTGGATACTTTCCTATTTGTGTGTTATACTTCAAAGACGTTCAAAGATGTTTACATAAAAATGATTTTTTTTTTTGCTTCTAAAAGTCTAATTTCTTTTTTCAAACTGAAATGTCTGATTCCCTTTGCACATAATATCTCTAAAGACCAACTGAAGACCACCAAGAAGCTGTTCAGAATAAGAGTCTAGTTTCCTCAGAAGACGGGAAGGCCAGGCTATCCTACCAATAGAACTCATAGCTAACTGACCATCAGCTACTCAAGACTCAGCAGGGGGCGCTTAGTTGCCCACAGGCTTTAATGGGTCAACCATGTGATGAGTCTGCTGCCATAAATGTATTTATTATCTATGTACAAATGACTTCACAAAATAAATAAAAGCTGTAAGGTGGGGTCAAAAATACATATATATCATTGCTGACTTTGGCTATGTTAATAGAAGTACTGTGTCAGAACACAGCAAGTAATAATCTTATTCCAAGCCAAAGTGGCCATACGACAGAGTATTTTGCCAAATGTTAAGAGATGATCGTTAACCAACTGGAGAATACCCAGCATGTGATAGTAACCATAAAGGTTTAAGAGATGGAAATATGTCTTACGATGAGTGAGCGGAACTAATTTTGGTTTATTTAAATTGGAAAAGATGGCTTGGCGCCCACTGCTTAGTGGGTGGGGTGCCAGCTGCACACACTGAGGCTGGTGGTTTCAGGCCTGGCCTGGGCCTGCTAAAGAACAATGACAACTGCAACCAAAAAATAGCCCAGTGTTGTGGCGGGTGCCTATGGTCCCAGCAGCTTGGGAGGCTGAGGCAGGAGAATCCCTGAAGCCCAGGAGGTGGAGGTTGCTGTGAACTGTGATGCCGCGGCATTCTGCCGAGGGTGACACAGTGAGACTCTATCTAAAAAATGGAAAGAAAGAAAAGAAGGAAAGAGAAGGAAGGAAGAAAGAGAAGGAAAAAAGGGAAGGAAGGAATGAAGGGAGAGAGGGAGGGAGGGAGGGAGGGAGGGATTAGAAAAGACAAGAAGAAACATTTTGCTATTTGAAACACAAAAATACAGGCTACAGAGTACTTCTCAAGAAGGCCAACATTACCTGTTTTTTTTAATCCAGGATTGGAACACAACATTCATTGTCTTTTCAGCTGAGCACCAGATGAAGTATCAGGAGTATGTTAGAGACTGTGTTCCATGAAAAATTCTTATCTTACACAGCCTTACAACCATGAGCACATGACAACAGAGGCTGACAGCAGAGACTCTCATCTCATGCGTACTCTGGGAGGTACTGCTCATACAAGTTACTACTCGAATTTTTAGCCCCCTCTTTGGCTGACCTTTTTTTTTTTTGTAGAGACAGAGTCTCACTTTACTGCCTTCAGTAGAGTGCCATGATGTCACAGGACTTACAGCAACCTCTAGCTCTTGGGCTTCCACGATTCTCCTGCCTCAGCCCCCCGAGCAGCTGGGATTATAGACGCCCACCACAATGCCTAGCTATTTTTTGGTTGCAGTTCAGCCAGGGCTGGGTTTGAACCTGCCACCCTCGGTATATGGGGCCGGCACCCTACTCACTGAGTCACAGGTGCCACCCTTTGGCTGATCTTTTATAAGTACATTTGTAAAAGTTAAATGACCATATGAGACCTCCCATCAAATTAAAAGGCTTCCACATAGAAGAAAGATTTGGCTTGTTCTGTGCTATTCCAAAAATGTGAGAAAGACGACAGAGAGGTAGATTGAAGTTTAACATAAGAAAGATCTTTCTAAAAGAGCCAAGTGTGGAATGTGTTGTATGATAAAACAGGAGCTTTCCACTCCTGTCAAAAGTCAAGCAGAGTTACAATAGACAGCCTTATCTCAGGAATGCTATAAAATAAGAAGTGGGCATTATATGATCCCGAAGAGCCCTTCCAACCCTCAGACCTACAGTATCCAGAACCTCAAAGATGATATAGGGCTTTGCACTCTTGAAAGAAGAAATCTCTGCTGTATGATAAGAACAATAGATTTGGTAGTTCAGCGTGATTCCACAATTACTGTGCATCCCCAAGCAGAAACTGACAAAGAAAACATCATAGTCTAGCTTCTGCAATCTATCAGTTATTCCAGTTTCTTACCATGTAGCCTGGAAATTCATTAATTTTTGAGCAAGTGTAAGAAAACAGTATTTTATTGCCAAGATAAAAGAATTACTCTGGTAGAAAAAACAGAATTTTATATTGATTAAAGCATTAATTTTGAATAGGCTATTTGCTTACTCTAAAATAACACTCCTCCCACCCTCACCCCCAATTCATAACTTCAAAGACTGGTAGGAATTCACTGGCTCACAGACCACCCTCACATCCAAGAGAGGGGTCACCAGAATACATGAAGTTCAAGCAATTTAGAATGTAGTTGTTTGCTCTTGCTGAATATTTATAAATGAAAACGAACTAAATATAAAAGCACCAACAATTCCAGGGAAACTTTCTATTTAATCTCATAATTCAAATTTTGAATTCCTTTTTTTCAAGCAGAAAGAAAAACACCTACACCTCCTAGTTCATATATCAACTAAACATCAAAAGAATGTTAATCACCCCACATCACTTTTCATTCAGCTTTGTGAAGTAACCATAATCTCCAGAATCTTCTTTATATAAACAGCATTAAGGGTCTATTTTTTATCTTGGGATTAAACTAAATTTATTTGAAGAAAAAAGGTCCAGATACCTAGACAGAGTCTTTTTTTTTCTTTAGATAAATGACAAATTTTAGTTATTTTTAAATCTATCGCTTACATCATAACAACACAGTATTCATCTTTACAAGAACATGGAAATTTTGTTTTGGTATAGATCAGAGAGTAGATTACATGTTCACTCTGAAGTATATATAAGTATTAGTCTTGTGTAAATCTTCAGAATTCAATACAGTATAATTGTAAAATTAAAGTTATTTCAGGAAAATTAAATATTAAAAGTCTGAAATTAATAAAAATTGTAAGTGTATTTAATTGATTCATTCAAAAAAAAAAAAAAAAAACTCCCCGGTATAAAAGAATTCCAAAACACTAAACCATTACTCATTTGATATTATTGAAATACAATGATTCAAACTAATTTTAAGGAAAACAGCTTATTTTGAAATCCTGCTTTCCATTATTTGTTTCCAGTGACATTTTATAGTGCAAAGCCCTAAACACCAAGGTTTTAGAAGCTTGTGTGGTCCAAAAGAATGCAAAGCCTATGGCCAAAGAGCTGAAGCAGCCATCTTTCCAAAGAGAAGAATATGTTATTAATTTTTAAATAATTCATCCATTATAAACCCCCAAAAGAATTCTGCTACAAAATGAATTTTAAAAAGAATGAATTTGAAAATGCAAATTCATGCGACTCACAGTTTACTTTCTACAGCCAATTAAATGCAAACTTTCTACTGCTGTAATGCTGACCTCTTTATACGCTAACTCCAAAAAAACTTTCGACAGAAACTGTCTGCCAGTTGTGTGTATCTTTGCATATATGGTGGAAAAAAAGGCTTAACGTACTCTACAGATAACAGCCCCAGCCTCTTGCTCTTTACCTAATCACTGTTTTTTTGGCTTTCTCACTGAAGAGGTCAAGACATAGAAAGGAGAATTTTAATTTATAACCAGAAGAATACTGGTGGCAGTGTTTATAAAAATAAGTTAATATGACATAAATACCTCATCAACTTTATCTGTCCTGTCACTGTTTACAAAGCTTCTTTTCAGTATAGCAGTAATAATAATAATAATAATAAGGCATTGGGGATGATAGTGCCTGCTACTGTTAGCTTTGTTTCTCCAACAACAGGTTCGTTCCTTCAGAATGCTATGGATGGGTCACACGTGTAGCTAAAAAGAACACAGAAAATATGGAAAGGGAAGTAGAAGGAGCTGAACTCACATATCCTTTGCTCAGAGAAGACTTTCCTGACCTGTCTAAAGCTCATTCCCTGTCAGTATCATAAGTTATATTTACTTTGATTCAATTATTTGTTATTTTTTTATTGCTTGGTCTCCCTCAACTAGAACACAAGCTCCATGAGTCATAAGGCTCATTTATCTTCTTCACTTCCATATCCCCAGTACCTAAAACTACTTCTGACATTCACCATGCGTTTGTCATAATGAATGAAGACAAGGAGAATCAGAAAGAAAAAACAAAGGTGAGGGAGAGCTCATGTTATAACAGAGAAAGCCGTTCCATTTAAACTAAATATTTGATCTTTTGATATAGTCAAGGGGTAGACGGGAGAAGCAGAGACACCAGGATCTGCCCAGAAATGGCAGTCATTTACGCAACATGCGTTCTTACATCTCTGAACAAAATAGGGGATAAAAATGCATTCCTTGGAAAGAATAAAGCTTAAGTTTCAGTGAGGGGAGAAGACAGATAACATTAGTAATCAACAAACATACTACATAATTGAATTTAATGATATGTAAGTGATCTGGGAGACAAAATAAATAGAGTGAGCAAGAGGGGAGTGCAGGGACCTTGTATGTTGAAATAGAAAGTCAGGCCAAGCCTCACTGGAAAAGCAGCCTTTGAGCACAGACTTGAGGGAAGGCAAGGGCAGTGGGAGCGGGTAGTCAGGTCTGCTAACAAATGTCTGTGCCCTTGGGCAAGTCTGTCCATAGTCATTTATAAAATAAGTTAAAGCTCAGAAAAGGAACCCTTCTGTGAGAGTTGGAAAACTAATTCACTTGTCAGGCTGAATCACCTTGGCAGAGCTGCAAAAACACCAAAAGGCAGTAAGTACCTTTCCACCCTTGCCAAGAGTACCTTGCCCCATACCCAGTAAAATTTTATTCCACTTTACAAAATGAACTAAAATTTTACTAGCTTTACATCATCATTAAATATGTTTAAAAGTACCTTTTCTTTCAAGTGAAAATATTTCCAGAAAGGCAAAAGAGGAGCCCTCTGTGTTATTGGCATCTCTGGTGTTGCCTTCCAAACTGCTGACACAAAGCTTGGCTTGGCATGTCTTATATAAAGAGGATAATTTAGGCTACTCTCCAAAATGGAAGAGTTTAGTGAAAAAAAAAAAAAAAGTGTGAGCTTTAAAAGTCAGTAAGACTAGGCTGAAATCAAAGGTCTACCACTCATAAAATGGGAATATGCTCCACCCTCATCAGATTGTGAAAAATTCATTACACTCATGTTCACATACAAGGATACAGGCACACACATACACACACACATGCATACATACACACGTACATATATTTTCTTTTTTGTCACTTGATTCTTAAATTCCACAAAGGCAGAGCCATTTTTGATTCATACATACTTTTTTAATCCCAACATGTGACACAGGACTCTCCTTACAATAAATGCATAAGTAGTGATTATGCATTTATTACTACTATCTTTTGTAATTCTTCAAAACTGGGAAGTAGAGTTTAGGAAGAAAAAAAGAGACGTTCTGAGCTTGGGAAAGAACAAAGTTGACAAGAAGGAAGCAAATGGTCCAGAAAGAGAAGTATCAGAATGCAAGGTTTTCATTTGTAAAGTTTTGGCCAAGAAGAAATGTTCTTCCCACTTTTTCTTTATGCAAAAGAAATGTAGTCTGTAGACCAGTGGGGTCCACGGGACTGTTTGCTTTTCATTTGCTATAAAAGAAATACAGAAACTGGAAGTAAGCATTTAAAAAATTTTATAGCAAATTTTTATTACTGCAATATCCCCATGCACGTGATTTTATATTTTATGAAAGTACATATTTGTTATAGATGAAGAAATAAAGCAATGTGGTTCTCTACCACAAAGAGTATGAGAATGTCTAGATACATGGGCCATTTGCACTTGACACTCAGTATCTTTGCTTGGATTCATAACTAACTGGCATTCATTGATACATTAATAAAAAAGGTGACATAAGAAGAGTAGGCCTCTACAGACAAGAAAACTTCCATTTAAATATTATTTACATGAGAGAAGGCAGACCAAACTCCAAAAACAATTAGCTAAAACTTTTTAGAAATCTGTCTGCTAATAAACTAGAATCCAGCTTCCCTTGTGGTCAAAGCCTTATCTACTTCATGAAAGTGAATGAGCCTATAGATGAAGACACAGAAAACCTTGTAATATTTTCTAAAATTGTGGTATCATTATGCCAATTTGCCATCTTTATACCACTAAGTTATAAATAGAGGGAGGCAACTCCCAAACAGAAATGCTAATTGTGTGGGAGCAAATAACAACAGAAAGTTCAAAGTTCACCTAATGAGGAAAAATTGTAAGAATTGTAGAAAAGTAATCAAAATGTTGAGAGAAAGTTTCAAACATTATATTACATCAGTTGCATATGTTCACATATAAAGAGGGTGCCCAAAAAATCTACACACATTTTAAGAAAGGAAGAAACTGTATTAAAATTGTAATACTCAAGGCACGTTTGACTTCTGTAACTACAAGAGATACAGGATACTGCCAGGGTCCTGCCCCAAGAGAAGGGTCCTTTAAGACCTGTGGAATCCTAAGAAAATGCCATGAAGGCTATGTTAAACAGTCAGATGAAAATATTGCAGATTGTATATGAAACCAGCACATTGTACCCCTTGACTGCACTAATGTACACAGCTATGATTTAATTAAAAAAAAAAAAAAAAAAAAGACCTGTGAAACCAGTGGTGATTGACTGGGGAAAAAATAAAGTTAAAAGTGAACAGGCAGAATAGTTTCCAAAGCTGGGACTCAGGGGTCCACCACTAGCTTGTGGGTCTTCATTGAGTGCCCTGAGTGTTTGTTCCACCCAGCTTTTATTGAAGGCTATTTTCTCATTTAGCCAAAAGGGCAAGCTGAGGAAGGGAGTAAAGACTTCAGCAGTTTCTCTAAGTAAGCATATTAGTTCTTATTCTATCTAAAATCATTAACTTTAACTGGCAGCCTTGAGAAATCTGAAACCTGAGCCTTGTGGGGTGGGGCGGGGCAGCCTCCTGTCTGTGGTCACACACACAGATCCCTTGGGTGAGGTTAGACCCTCTAGTTTCTCTGTGGAGCATAGGTCAGTTCTCCTATGAAGAATTGGCGGAAAAGAGGAATTTTCCCCTTATCTCCACCCCAAGGTGTTTCCCTCCATGGTTAGGTTATAAGCTCTCCTGTCCATATATCAGGGCTCCAGGTGTTCCCTTCATCTCTGCCCTGGCCATCACACAAATCCCCACTAAGGGTATTTGCTTTGACTGTTGACTGGGCAGGGGTCGGCCTGGTTAATGTTCCTTCCCAGGCCTTGCGTGCAGCTTCTGCTATGGCCATTGTTCTTCAGAGTGCTTAGCAGGGGTGTTTGTAAGCTGTACCCCCTTACCTTACCCTTACACCCAGCACAGCTGCACCCCATACCAGCCAGGCTTCCAGTAAAAGCAGAAACTGCTCAGACAAGTAATTTAACTGTTAGTTTAAAAGTAAGCTAGCTAAATTGTTTTATTCCTCTTTGTTCATATTATTTCTCTGTTTTTCCCCTTTTCTAGGGGTGTTTTCTATTCCCCAAAATGGGATCTTCAGTCTCTATTCTCCCTGTAGATATAATATACAAGATAACAAACATCATCGATAAATATTATTAAATTTTAATGTAAGTTTTCACTTTTTTGGCACCCTCTGCACACATTCATGCATGTTTACGTATTGCTACAATACTAAATCTGAGAGGAGTGTGGGTCTTTTCAGTTTGTACAAGAAAATAAGTTCAATACTGATTGTTTTGAGTACTGCAGATATAAAAAAGCTATTTCAAAAATTTACCAACTATTTAATATGTGCACACCCATGCTTAGAGTCTTTAAAATGATCTCCTTCCTTCTCTGGAAGTCATCCTTGAAATGGGAAAATTTAAAAACATATCCATAAACTCTGTCTTCATAAAAGTAGGAGATGCCTATAGCTCAAAGCACAACGAAAAGGCAAACAATGGATGGATAAAAAAGTACGGTCTGGAGAACACTTAGAGATCTAAAAATAGACCTGCCATTCAATCCTGTAATTCCTCTACTAGGTATATACCCACAAGACCAAAAATCACATCATAACAAAGATATTTGTACCAGAATGTTTATTGCATCCCAATTCATAATTGCTAAGTCATGGAAAAAGCCCAAGTGCCTATCGATCCACAAATGGATTAATAAATTGTGGTATATGTACACCATGGAATATTATGCAGCCTTAAATAAAGATGGAGACTTTACCTCTTTCATGTTTACATGGATGGAGCTGGAACATATTCTTCTTAGTAAAGTATCTCAAGAATGGAAGAAAAAGTATCCAATGTACTCAGCCCTACTATGAAACTAATTTATGGCTTTCACATGAAAGCTATAATCCAGTTATAACCTAAGAATAGGGGGAAGGGGGAAAAAGAGGGGAGGGAGGTGGGAGGTAGGTGGAGGGAGGGAGACTGGTGGGATTACACCTGTGGTGCATCTTACAAGGGTATATGTGAAACTTAGTAAATGTGGAATGTAAATGTCTTAGCACAATAACTAAGAAAATGCCAGGAAGGCTACGTTAACCAGTGTGATGAAAATATGTCAAATGGTATATAAAACCAGTGTATGGTGCCCCATGGTCGGATTAATGTACACAGCTATGATTTAATAATAAAAAAAAAAAAAGAAGAAGTACTGTCTGGTCAGGGAGGAGGATGGTCGAACCCAAGCGCCTGTAGATGAAGATAGCGAGCATGAAAGACAAACCAACCTGAACACCATGAAAAGTGCCACGGAAAGCAGAGGAAGGCTGAAAATGGTGAATGATAACTGGATTATATAATGGGTGCAAAAATATTTGACAGCATGACAGAGTGACTATAGTCAAATATAAGTTAGAATATACATTAAAATCACTAATAGAGTGGCACTGAAATGGTCAAAACAAATGCCTGACATGTCAGATACCCCAGTTACCCTGATGTGACATTGCATGGCTGTATCAGAAACATCTCAGACACATATTATATGTATTACAAATACATACATATATCTATTAATTACCCATAATAGTTAAAAATAAAAAAAAACATTTTGAATTCCCTGACCATTTCTTTAAGGAAAGATAGAACTACTAGGTAGGTGACCCCCACACATCATCCATCAAGAGGCAAGAGATATAATCTCTGGAGAAGCTGAACCAGAGCCAGGTCAAACTTCAAGACATCAGGCATAGAGAATGGCTAAATATGAAAGGCTACAGATAGAAAACAGGACTGTACACACCAATCTTACTACCCCATCCAACCTCAGCAAGCTAGAAGCCAGGTTTACAATCAACCCTCCTCCCACGCCATCCCTCACAGTGATGAGACGAATGTGCCCCACCAAAATGAGATACCCAGGAAACAGAGGAACCAGCACAGAAGAGATGGATTGGGCATTCTCAGATACTCACAAATAGTGACAGTGATTAATACAACCATACAGAAGCTTAGAGAAAACCACCCCTGATCAGATCAAGACAATGAAGGGATCCAGGAAAACAAAAATTGATAGATTTTATTATTATTTTACTTCTTAGCAATAGTTTAGTGAGAGTCATTTTATGTATTAGGAGTGGAAAAAAAGCATGAGATTCAAAGAAAACTAAGCAACAAAATTACTAACTCCAGGAAAACCAAAAATCTGCACAAGATAAGGAGCAACAATAGTTATTGGCTCAAGAGTGAACAATGTCTGCAAAGTCATAGTGGTGAAAATGATGAATATAGGCTTGAACAAATATTCCAACAATAATTTTGGGAGATGAAGAGAAAAAAGGGGAAGGAGTGACATGAAAGCTAACATTGTCAAGTATCTTAATAGGATATAAACAGATCACGTCTAAAATTGATTAATCAAATTATTTAGAAACAAAAGCACACTGTTTTCCTTTATTCATAAATTATTTAGATCTATAGAGAAAAATACCACAAAGAGAAAGATGACTAAAGGGCTTAGAGCACTTCTCAGAAGTGGTTTGGGCAAGAGGGTGCCAATTGAGCACTCTTTTCATTATGAGTCTTTTGCCACCGCTTGACCCTTTAAACTAGGAACTGGCAAACTGGCCCATGGGCCCAATCCTGCTTATTGCTGATTTTGTGAATAAAGGTTTAATAGAACACTGCCACACTTGTTCATTTGAGTACTGTGTATGGTGGTTTTTGTGCCACAAGAGCAGAGTTGAGTAACTGCAACAGAGATCACATGACTTGCAAAGGCTAAAACATTTACTATCTGGACCTTTATTTAAAACAAATTTTAAAAAGCTTGCCAACCTGCTTTGAACTATGTAAGGGCTTGTGAGCATTACTTACAATGTGAGTAATGTAATTATTTTGACTATAAAAAATCAAATGGTACAGAAGGGTGGCTCATGATTACATTGGGCCCACCAGGTTAGTTAGGATAATCTCCCACATTACTTTAATTCTTGCTTGTAATCGTATGTATCTTTGAGGAAGTAGTTATCTTTGAGAAGCCATTATTCTGCCTACTACAAGGCATATATATATATATATATATATATTTTGAAAGAAGTATCCTAACAGCTCTAATATTCATTCCAAATTAAATACAAATTAAAAAATTCCTATGTTAGAAGACCTATTTTAGAGATGCCTTGTAATGAAAGAGTATAAATTAAGCTAATGATGTGACTAAAAAAAAAATCTACAAAAACTTTCAGTTTTAATTAAGAAGGCCAACCTTCAAGAAATGTTGGGTCACATTCTACTTCTTTGGCTGGACGTTCTAGAGAATTTTACCCAAGGAAAGCATTAGGTTTTTTTTTTTTTTTTTTTTTTTGTGTGTAGAGACAGAGTCTCACTGTACCGCCCTCAGGTAGAGTGCCATGGCGTAACACGGCTCACAGCAACCTCTAACTCTTGGGCTTATGCGATTCTCTTGCCTCAGCCTCCTGAGCAGCTGGGACTACAGGCGCCCGCCACAACACCCAGCTATTTTTTTTTTTGTTGTTTTTGTTGTTGCAGTTTAGCCGGGGCTGGGTTTGAACCCGCCACCCTCAGCATATGGGGCCGGCACCCTACTCACTGAGCCCATTAGTTTTAAAACAATATAAGAGACAAGAGATATAAAATAGAGACAGAAAATTTAGAAATGAAATAAAATTTAAAATAAGTACATCAATAAGAATTTAAAGGAAGCCAAAAGCTTATTTCCAGAATAACTTCTACTCTCATGCACAGAAGTACTAACCAATCAGAACAGATGCTAGCTGAGCAAGACCAATCAGGGGTCACCAGCTGACCACATCAACCTGCTCATCTGACCTTCAGAGCCATGCTCACCCCTGGGAAAATATTTCCAACCAAACTGTTTTTCCTCTCTCCTCCTTATTCAGTTCTTTGAAGTTAGAGAAGTGATTAGAATGCCTCCATAATGAATAAATAAGACTGTGGAGGCTTGAAAGAAAGCCTGTTATTTATTTATGCCTCCCCTTCTACAATGGACACACAAGTTTGCCATCAAATAACCCCTTGCTTTCTTTTTTCCACAAACAATAACCAGAGTTTTAACTCTCTTTTTATATACCCTATTAAGTATACTTTTTCTTATTTGTCTTTGAAATTTTTATGCCTTTCACATGGTTAAAAAAAAAAAAAAAGAGTCCAAAAATTTATGCAACTTGTTAATAACGACACCCTGATTTGAACCCAACTCTTAATATGATTCCATGAAAGACATAGCACAAGGCACAGTGGGATGAAAAGATTTTATGAAAACATTCATTCCCTTTATTCACTATTTGTGATTCCATGTGGTGGGAAGGGGCACACACACACACACACAAATTCGAGACTATAAGAGAATCTATTATAAGATCTGTAACAAAGTTGAAAGCCTGGGTGAACGAATGGGAAGGTGGAAAAAGTGGGTTTAGTATTTGTATTGGATTTGAGATGCCCCCAGGTGATTTAGATAAAGATGTCTAACAAGCAGCTAAAAATGTGGGAAGTGACATTCAGAAGAGAGGCCAAACTTAGGACATACACATTTATAAGTGAAATATATACAGTAATACTTAGGGTCAAGGAAAATATAAAATACATGAAGAATTAGAGGTACAAATAATAGTTTGGCATTTGTCAGCAACTCTGACTGTTTCTGCCATCATCTGGCCTTACCATGTCCTTCTCAGTGTCCCCTCAGCCCTCCCAGACGAGTGTCTGTGTGTCACCTTCCCCTTGACACTCACACCAGTGTGTGCACATGCACAGTTCCTTCCTTCTTCTATTGATCAGCATTTCTGCCCAACCTTTAGATCCCTCAATGTTCTCTCAGTCTGGGAAACAGTACCCTATTTTTTCATAACCGTCTCTTCTCTCCAGTGAGCTTATCCACCTCTCTAAGTAGATGGCTCCCAGACACATTTCTACCACAACTTATGACTGAGCTCCAACCAGACATCTCAATAGAGATGCCTAAACCTACATGCCCAAAATTAAGGCAGTTAATTTTCCAGTTGTGTGAGCCAAAATTCTAGGTTTAGTCTATACCCTCCTCTCTCAACCCCACATGAAATCCATCGACAAGTTGTACTGATTCTCTCTTCTAAATCTACCCCATATCTGTCCATCTTTCTTCTTCCACAACTGCTCTTTTGGCCAAGCTAGCCATCAACGTTTACCATACACTACAGTAGGAAGCAACCATTGGTCTCTCTGCATCTACTCACTTTTCTCCAGATACTCCATGTCTTTCCTATAGTCATGTACTTGGGAAGCATTGAAGCACTTACTTCAATCCAAAAAGCCCTTCTCTCCCTTGCCTGAAATAACATTCTATCTTTCTCTCCATATTTTAATATTACAATAATACCCTGTTTCCCCAAAAATAAGACAGTGTTTTATTTTAAGGTGTGCTCCCAAAGATGAGCTAGGTCTTATTTTCAGGGGACGTCTTATCTTTCCTATAAGTAGGTCTTATTTTTGGAGGATGTCTTATTTTTGGGAAAACAGGGTATTAAATTAATATTTATAAAAATATTGATTTATCATTTTTCTAGGCTCAACTCAGATACCTCTTCACCTCATGTGTGAATACTTCCTCAATTCTCCAATCAGAACTAATTTCTTCTTCTACCACAACCCCCACATAGACCTTGTTCACACTTTGATTATATCTGTTATTTCATTCTGCCTCTATGGTTAGTTGTTTATATGTTTCTTTCTCAAGTATAGGGGCAATGTACTCAGCATGTTGACATATCCCTTACTTCCCCACTCCAGAGACCAACCTAGCATGATAAAGACAGCTGAAGCTCAACAAATGGTAAAGTCAATTACTATTTTTGATTGTCATCTGGAAAAGAATATCATATGTAGACATAAGAAGAACTGGTAGGGCCAGAGTAAGTTCAAGAAAGGAAAATTGCACCATAAGCATGGGGCAATACTTATTGCCCCTAAGACCTTTACACACTGTATGAAAACCCCACAATACCCCTGAAGCCCCCTAAAACTTGGTATGAAGTAAATCAATTAACACCAGTTCTGAACCTCATTTATTCTGGTAACTTATACTTCCTTGCAACACAGCTTTCTTGCGAGAATATATATGAAAATTACCAGCTAGAGGTCACAGACTTTCATTTAAGAGGGTCTTTCAGTTAATTATTTTATAGATGAGGAAATTATGACCAGATTAAACATTTACCCTGAGATCACAACTCTGGCCAGTGGCAGAGATAAGACCATAGCACAGTTTTCCTGAGTCTTGGTCTACTGAGGTAGTACTCAATGATCTGTACAGAATGGAAGGGGTCATAGGCATGGATAGTTGGAATAATTGGAATTTTTCATCCACTGGTTGAAGAATGTGACTCACTTCCTCTAAAATAAGGAAATCTGCCATTGGGTGTGGGCCACAGCCCAGAACCAGATGGCACAGAATAACCATGCCAGGAAGAGCAGAGCCTTTGTAGCCCTTTTAACAGGAGCCAAACAGCTGGAGGGTGGGGCCTTCCCAGGCAGGGACCCCACCTTTCATATGGTCAAAAGCCAGAGCTTATTGTTTGAGGCTATCCCAACACCTTTCTCAGTTATATATATTTGAATCATTTTTTAAAACTTTAAAATGGGAACATTTTGTACTTTCTAAAGAGTTTTTAAAAGCCTGGATTAAAGCACAAAGTCAAAAAATAACAAGAAAATCATAGCTACAAACATGATTAAGACACTGCAGGAGGATTCTATAAAGCCACTCCCCCCCACACTCCCACCCGCCAAATTCTTAACATTCCTAAATCAGTACAAACATTTTCTCTTCAGTCTTCTTCATGAGAGCAATGGATTTTCTAAAACCGAACCCAGAAAATACTTACAAATATTTACATGTGTCTAAGTTCCTATTAAGTGCAAGACTTTTAAAGTAATGCCCAATAAACATGGTGAAGAATGAGATGAAAGGAAGAGAGAGAGCAGGAAGACGCTGATTACACTTCAGACTGCTTCATTCCACCTCACTCCACATGCATTCACTAATGAGCACAGGAGACAAATTCTGACTACTTTGCTCTTTGACATTCTCATATCCAACAGAAAACTATTACCAGGAAATATAGCCAAAGGAATAAGGCCTGCTAAGGAGCCCAAGTTCTCAAAAACTATTTGCCTACAAGTTCTACAGAATGGATTTGACCAGAGCTTAAATGTGCTTATAAGAAAAAAGTTCTTTAAAACCCAGGATCAATTTTCAAATGTGGAAATAAAAATAACCTTTTATAATAAATGCTTTTATACAAATGCCTTCCCATTCACTATCATGTCAAACAGGAAAAAAAATCAGCATTTAATACATTAGACAAATGATCAACAAATAACTTTCAAGGAGAAAAGCATTTAGTTATGCCCCTGCTTGCAAGAATTTTATTTGCCTTGTGTTATATGCAGGCCACAACTTCTATAGTTCATGCAAACACAATAGATATTCCCCAAGAAAAATACAGGTTGAAAAATTTTACTTGAAAAAAAGACTAGTATCTGAGAACAAGAAATTGATGCTTTATTCCATATGCAATTGTAGCACTCCACATATTTTCTGCCTTGCCATCTACTTTGGGACTTGAATTAAGAACAAAGATTCTCAGAATAAAACCTATTCATTGCACGACTAACTGGTATGTATGTAAGCTATTAGACAGCTATAAGGTTAGAATATTTCCAAGCCACAATACTAGCCTCAGATCATGAATCAAATAAAAATCCCATTCAATTAAGTGCCTTACTCTTTGAATCCCAAGAGTTTACTTACTGTCATATGCGGATATTAAAAAAGAGTTCTTGCATTTTGTTTCTCATCTGCTGTCCGTTAGTTTTATACTTAAAAAATGTTTTTCACAAATTCAGTGACTGCACATGTGCCAAAAACCACTTTTCTAAATCATGAGGGCACAATTTCCACTCTAGAATAATGTAAGTGTGTGTGACAGCTAAAACTAGAACACATAAAAGTCTAATTACCAAATTCATAAATCATTATAATTCTATAAGTAGTTATCCACTATGTGCAATGCATCGTGGTAGCTGCTGTCTGCAGAATATTAGTCTTCCATTCAGCCTCACAGGCAACATTAACACTCTCAGTCTTCCACTCAGCCCTCACAGGTGACATTAACACTCTCATGCAGCCAAGAAAAATAAGGCTCAAAGAGATAGCACATCTCACAGAAGGTCAAAGAGCCAGTAAGTGGAGGAATCACACAGATAGTTCAGAAGCCCAGGACCAACCCCACATATCAGATTCTTCACACCCTACCCATTCATCTTCAGTATCAGCTTTGTATTTTAAAATCAAAGCCAACTAACAATTGTAATCATTTCCCTCAATTGGTGAAAAGCAGATATGAGTTTAGCTTCCAGAAGTGTGTTTGACCTTAGCATTCACATTTCACAGCATGGATGCAGGTTCAGCAAATACATTTAAGTACTCACAGTGCAGCCAAAGGGACAGGGTGATATTCCCACCGACACAGGGTTAAATTCAGTAGAAGGATGTCTCCATGCAGAGCTCATAACCTGTGGGTAACCTCAGAACCTGACTGGAGGTCACATCCTAAAGGCAAGGCAGGCAGATGTGGGCACAAGGGGACATATCAGCCAGCTGTGGCCTGATGAGGGGGGCCAGCCTGGGGAAAATGGTAACCAAGGTTACAGATTGGAGTAAGCCCAGGCCAACCTACTCATCATGGTAAACTGGGAGGAGGAATTACTAAAATGCAGCAAAGACAGAGATATCTACTTGCTTGGTTTGGGTGTTTTGACAAGGGAAGAAAAGTAGCATAGCCCCACATCACGATGGTACATAAGACTGTTGCAATGTGAGGGTGAATCTGATAAGGTAACCTATGATGTAGAACATAACGTAACAGAGCAGCAATTCTCAATGTTGGTCAACAGACATTTTTGTTTCCAAGACCTTTTCGGTGTGGGGGGGTCCTAATGGTCAACATTATTCTACAATGTTGTCTTATTTGCTATGTTGGCATTTTGAAGGACAAGGGATAAAAGTGATGGTGTCTTAGGATGAATAATGGCAGAGCCACCAAACTATATAGTCATTTTATTTTTCACCACTAGTCATTTACGAAGTCAAAAACAGAGCAAGGAGTTTCACTCTAGAAGCCTTCCTGTGAAGCAGTCAGAATTATAAATTGTATTAAACCTCAACTCTTAAAGTTACATATTTTTAATATTCTGTGTGACAAAATAGGAAGTATGCATAAAGCTCTTCTGATACATGACAGTTCTGCAAAGGAAAAGAACTTCCATAATCACGTTTCAAGCTGAACTAGCTGCTGTTTCCATGGAACAACATTTTTACTTGAACAAATAACTGATAAACAACCTGTGATTTCTCAGACTTTGTATTTGGCAGACATTTTCTTGAAAATAAAGTAAGCCTGCAGTCATGTCAAGGAAAACAATTGAAAGCACTTGCTGTCAATAAGAATACTGTAACTTTCAGATAAAAATTAAAAGTTTGGCTAACTTCTGTTTGCCACTGTGATCTTAATAGCTTCCCAAAAGATTTGGATGATTCTGATATTATAGAAGAAAATGTGCCAACATTTGGAAGATCTGCATAACTCAATCTAGCAATATTTTCCCAGAGACAAACGTATGATGCTACAAAACCAGACCCATCATGAATGAAGGATCCAGTCCTAGATCGCAAAGCAGAACAGTGTATTTTAACATCAAAGTATGAAAAGTTCACCAATGTTTCAGTTCTCTCCTTGTAAGAACTTCTTAAGAAACTACTATTTGGGACCATAATCTCAGCCCTTTAGAGGCCAAAGTGGGAGGACCACTTGAGGCCAGGAGTTCTAGGGCAGCCTGGGAATTGTAGTAAGACCACATATCAAAAAATATGTTTAATTAAATAAAACTACCTGTTTTCAAGTTTTGGTGTAGTATTAGAAAACAATATCCAAAATTACCTGAAAAAACTATTAAAATGACCCTTTCTTTTCCAACTATACAGTTATGTGAGACCCAGTTTTCTGCAGCTGCTGGGCCTCCTACAGCAGCAGTGTCCAGACTTTCCCTCAAGGGTTCTCCTTTAACAGGTGAGGAACAAGCACAGGGGAACGGAAAACTCGATCAGCAGCACAACTGTGGCTGGGGGCAAAGCTGAGCACTCTCACTGAGTGTGAATTGCGTCACTGGGTATTGTTTGGGGCGACATCCTTCCAGGGGATAAGATGCGGAAAGAGGCAGGATTGCTACCTGTTCCTGAGAGTAACAAAGGAGCAAAAAGTGAAGATGAAATGAATGAAGCGAATCCCTCATAAACATCCTTAGAAATACCATTCTCACGAGGGAGAATGACTGCTACCTGCTGGCCTGGCTTCAAAGGAGACCTGACCTCAGAACAGTGGGGCGATGAGTGGGCAGGACTCCCTGGGCAAAGCATCAATACTCTACCATCCACCCCATGCAGAAGTATATAGGCCGAGGTAAAAAAGAAAATAAGGGTGTTAATTCATCTTGGGAAAGGAAGTGGCTTCGTTTTGGCATTAGTCACAAAGCAGCATGGCATGTTCTATAAATTCAGTCATTGATACTTTAAAGTTACATTGAAGAAAAATCCACTAGATTTTGATAGCACTTGTCTTTAGGAATTATACAGTTAATATCATAACTGTATAATGACAATTAATGACATTAATGGCAATTAATGACTTACGTTCCTAAAAGGAAATGAAGAGCAAAAAAATAATTTTATGAGGGGGGGTGGGATAAGGTGGACAGTGGAAAATAACCAAACAGAAAGAGCCACCAATTGTTTAAAGGATCAAAATTTAATACAGGAGTCCGCTCAGAAATAGACTTCTGTGACCTCATAGAGCACAGATCTGTGCTGAACTAGATGTTGGCTTGGTCCACTAATGATTTATTACACATAATTTGAACTCCTTCCAGAGATAGTATTGACATAACAGTACGTTAGCATCTTTTTTAAAGATCATACATATGTTTTCACAGGCCATCCCCTTCCCCCCTTAGCATATACCCTGGCAAACTATAGATACTCAATAAATAACTTCATTTCTTTTAAACATTTAATAGCTGGGGCTGGAGGGGGGGACATTTTTCTTTAAAAGACTTGGAAGTAGCTCTTGGTTGCTTTCATAAAAAGAAACTGCAAAGGGTAGTTGGAAGGAGATGGCTAATTGCAATAATAACATGGTGGAAATGGAAACTATTGATTAAAGGAGAAAATCTTCAGAACAAGGGACATGAGACGGGGATGGAAATATATAATTTAGGAGGTTGGCTACTCAAAAAGCACTTGTAGAATGGCTTCTTCCCTAGGGGAGCAGATGAAAAGGGACTACATGGTCCAGAGACCTCACTGAGAGCTACCAACATACACTTCACACCTCTCTCCCCACGCTTGTCCCTTTAAGGCTGAGCAGAATATCTGTGGAGGCCTGTTCAAGTAGAACCACATTGCTCTTAGGCTCCCATGCAGAACAAAACAGGTTTAGCTCAAAGTCTTCCAATCTTAGAAGAAGAATCTCATTAATGCTAGAATTATATTAAACAGTAACGGTTGCTGCTTTAAGTTTCACATGAAAAGGAACTTTGGCTAGAACCTAGGTGGTTGTATTATAATCTTTTTTGTAAATAGCACCCATTGTTTATAGAGACAGATTAATGTTATTGCAATGCCGCTGTTAAATAATGTATGAAAGCACTTAAGGGGATATTGCAGAATGGTCTCAGATGTCACCATTCACACGTGGGGAAGCCTGGGTCATGGTACCAACCATGCTTGACACCCAGAAGTGTTTGGTTTGAATCGCACTTATTTACAGGTGAGAAATTTACATGGATATCTGGCCTTTCAGATCTTCCTGGGAGGAAGACAAGCAATCTGTCAAGTGGGCCTGCATTCCAGCATGACAGCAATCAACTGGATGTGATCCATGACACCATAGCCACAGGTGACCTACTGTTCCGCACTGTCTCCAGGCCGCCTCAAGTGAAAATTTTGCTTTCCCTGCCCAGGTCCACTGATAGTTCAGTTAGAAACCCGCTGGCCTAGCCCAATGTTTCACCTAAGAATATCTCAGGGCATCCCTCTCACTGGTGCCACTTACCACCTAAAATGCAGGCTGAGAACACAGAAGGAAAGGACATCTCTGGAGCTACCATCGGAAGCCAAATCTGAATGTAATGAAAATAACACAATTGGCCAATTATGTTAAAATTACTAAAATTCTTCCAACTAAGTAATAGAAAGCTAAAATCTCTGCTATTGATTGCTCTTTGGGTCAAGAGTATGTGATAACACTCAATAAAGCCTACGAATACAAATTGAGGAGTCTGCATTTCCTGAGATCAGCATATCTGGACTGTGAGTACAGCCAGGGAATGCTAACACACCTGGAATGATGTGCTAGCTGGCCTGGCTACTTACACTTTCAAGGACGAAAACATCTGCTGTGTATATCCAAAAGCAGGCGTCCTCAAACTTTTTAAACAGAGGGCCAATTCACTGTCCCTCAAACCGTTGGAGGGCTGGACTATAGTTTAAAAAAAAAAAACAAAAAAAAACTATGAACAAAATTCCTATGCACACTGCACATATCTTATTTTGAAGTAAAAAAACAAAACGGGAACAAATACAATCACACTGCCTCATGTGGCCCGCGGATCGCAGTTTGAGGACCCCTGCCCTAAAGGAATGGAACCAAGATAGTGCATTTTAATACTTATAAGCTTTTATTTATTTATTTTTATTAATTTTAAATCATAGCTGTGTACATTAATGCGATCATGGGGCACCATACATTGGTTTTACAAACAGTTTGACACATTTTCATCACACTGGTTAATATGGCCTTCCGGGCATTTTCTTAGTTATTGTGTTAAGAGAGTTATATTCTACATTTACTAAGTTTCACATGTACCCTTGTAAGATGCACAGCAGGTGTAATCCCACAAATCACCCTCCCTCTGCCCATCCTCCCCCCTCCCACCCCTCCCTCTCCCCATTCCCCAGATTGTTAGGTTATAACTGGGTTATAGCTTTCATATGAAAGCCAAAAATTAGTTTCATAGTAGGGCTGAGTACATTGGATACTTTTTCTTCCATTCTTGAGATACTTTACTTATAAGCTTTTAAATGTTTGCCAAGATCGTGGGGATTGATTGGGCCCTTGACTACTTCTTTGCATAGGTTATTAGGAAAGAATAAAATCCTCATAGACACGTTGATAATAGCACATTGCACCCCGGATATAAAAGTTGGGATCCCTAAATATGATGACTTTCGTAGGCTCTTGGAGTAAGATTTTAATTAATATTAAAAGCTGCCATAATATAAATGTATAAAAATTATCTAAAATTCATGGGAGCTTTACCTATAATTTCTAGAAATCTTTTAATGCATGAAGGTGGCATCTTCATGTTAAGTAACCTGTGTTAAGTTCTCTGAAGTTTGAAAAGGAAAAAAAATGCTGAATGCGTGCTCTGAAGGTTATATACTCGTTCCTCAGTTATTGAGGTAACGGGCAAAAGGAATGGTCACCAATTTTTACAAGAGGCTTATGTCTCATGTGGTAGCTGCAAACAGTGAGGACAGTATGGCCTATGATCTTTTGTTCAGGCTTCTTATTTACTAAGAACAAGATATGTTTTAAAAACTTAGGGCTAATAATTAATAATCCTTTTTATGACTTTTAAGCTATATAATCTAATAAGGTGAAAAATTTACGTATCTATGGGAGCAAGGAAGAAAATGTATCAACCAACTCCAGGCCTAGTACTCAATCCTAACTTATTATGGAAAGCAACTCAGTTTGCTGTTCCCTCAGGCAATAGTTTGACTTGAAGGATCTAATAAGGTAGGTTTTTTTTTTTTTTTAAAGACTTTTAGTCTTCAAAGTGTCTTTGAATAAAGGTCAAAATATAAAATTCTAGCAAATCCCAAATGCAAAATGGAAAATTAATATCACCTAGCAATCAGAAAAAAATATCTGCATTAGTAGAGCACTTTATAATAGCTGCTCATTTGTCTGTCCTGACCTGATGGGTATGAATCGTGTCTAAGTCATCACTGTACCATTCACAGCTTCTAGCACAGGGCTCAACGCCCACAAGCTGTAGAAAATATGAAAGTCAAATGTGTATAAATATTAACAAAATGTTTAGAAGTTTTTTAAACTTATTTAAAATTAAATAGTATCTTGCAAAGCTCCTCACATCTTAGTGGCACACACCCATGGCTTCCCAAAATACACCATCAAAATAATGTATTAGAGAAAAATCATAACCACAGACCCTACTTAAAAGTAAGAGGTGTTTCCATTAATGTAGTAGCTATTTGTTCTAAGCATGGTCTTCACAAAAACATTCATAGGAATGTGAGTGGTCATGCTTTCATTTATTTTGTATGATCACCTGAAAATGTATAGCTCAAAAACATCAAGCACACAGCCTTCATGAAGCTATCAATCCAATTCCAATTCTCTTCATCTTGTCTTCGCTTCTCCAGAAGAAATTGAAACGTGAATCACTATTCTTAGTCAGTCGATGATCAGTATAAACAAGTGTGAGATATTAAGGAACACACTCAGAGTCGCTCCTGCTCTTTTCTGTCCAGATCTTGCTATATTCCTAACAAGAAAGAAAGTGGCAGGGCAGTGGAACGGAATCTGTGGGTCAAATAGCATGGCCTAGAACTCAACCAAAGTTTACTACAAACACTTGACCCTGGCTCCTAAGAAGCAGCAGTTGTAAATTTCAAAATAACTAAATTTTGAAAATTTTAAATGTCTTACCACAAAAAAATAAGTAAGTAAGGTGATGGCTATGTTAATCAGTTTGAGTTAAGCATTCCACGTTGTAGATCAAATCATCACAATGTACCCCATAAATTTATGGGGTTATGATTTTAATTAAAATTAATAAAAAAATAAAATAAATAATAAGATCAGTGCACACATTCTGAGTATCTAGCATCACCTTCACCTGACCCTCAGTGGCTGTGACCTCAGAACGCTATACCTGTGCCTCGTACACAAAGGCACAGATGAGAGATGCCAGAGTGAGAGCCTATAGGAGCTGCTGCCACCTAAATTATGTAAAACTTACCAAATCTCGACACGAGGATTTAGGCATTTGCCCTTACTATGTGGAGAAGTCTTTCTGACAGACCCCAGAGGGAGATACCATGAATAATATTTAGAATGCAGGAGGCAGGTCACACTGTACACAAAACATCCCTCCCTTTCAAAAAAGCGAAGCTGGAAGCATTGACAGGGCTTATGGAGAACACCATGGGAAGAAGAGATGTGAGTTAATAGTTCCGCTTCTGTCAAGAATGTGAGTTAAGAACTGGATGATCTCAACATTTCTAGGTATTTCCTCCTTTATCAAAGATTGGCCTAAGACCTTCTCTTCAGTCCCAAGACTTTAAGACTGCAAACAGTGAAGTAGATCTGAAAACGATACTAAAACCAGTTACTGTCCCAGGGACAACTGTGAACGTGCGTTGCTCACGCTGTACACACATTTTTTATCATCTGGAACCCTCCACATGTCCATGTTCGATGCCTTCTACACATTTTTCCACCTCACAGAAGTCCAATTACCAAGTAAAGCCCCAATTCAAACGTAATTTTTCGTAGTATGATGGTAGATGGATTGTGAATACGGTCCCTGCAATTCATAGCCTTTGCTTTGCAGCTTTGCCGTACTTCTCATCAAAAGGCGGAGTCTATTTCCACCCCCTCTAAATGTTGGCTGGCTTTGTGGCTTGCTACAGCCAAAGGAGTGCTGCAGAAATGACCATGCGCCAGTTTTGAGCCTAGACATCAATGGCCTTAAGCTCTTCTGCTTGCTCCTTGGAATACTGCCTTGCCATGAGAAAAATCCCAGAAACCTCTAAGTCCTCCCAACTGACTGCATCTTAGACCAGCCTGCTGACACCCACCTGAACGAACCCAGACAAGATCAGCAGAGACAAGCCCCTAACCTGTGGCTGACCACAGACGAGTCAACACTGTCAACACCAGAATAGCCCCGCTGACCCACAGACTGGTGGGAACAATAAGTGCTCACTGTTTTAAGCCACTGACTTTTGTGGTGCTTTGTTACAGAGATGTACATGCTGACCCCAAAGTCTCCATAACAGACTAAGCACATCTTCTCCACTCCTGCAGCACAACTAGAGCTTATCACATCATAGAACATCTACACATAAGCATGTCCTGGGTCATGATCCCAATTCACCTTCATCTTTGCATTCCCCAACACTTGTATGAAGATGCTTAACACACATTGACTCAAATTGAACAAGTAAAGCATAATTTCAGGAAATAATCTAATTAACAAAAGGACACTTCAAGCTTCTGCAAGGTGGAATGATTTTTCTACTTGGTTAGCAGCAGGAAGAAAATGCAGCTGGGAACTCAGGCAACAAAGGGGGTCATCTTCTGGAAAACAGACAAGCAGAGCTAAGCAGAGCTGAGCAGAGAGAGCCAGGGTTCTGAAGGAGACAAGAAAGAAATCTAGCTACAACGGGGAAAAGCAGGCCATATTAGCATCAATTGCCTAACACCCTGAGCAATCTACAGCCTTGAATGTAAGAGCGTAGCTTAAAAACAGAGTTATCCAAGAAAAAAAACAAAAACAAAAAACAGAGTTATCCAAAAGATTCTCCTGGTAACTGGACAAGGAATTTAGGTACAGAACTAAGGGAAGATCCAACTGTAAAAGATGTGTGCTTTTGAGAAATGAAAGGATGACAAGTCTCTAAAGTCATAAGGTTTCTCTTTATTGTCAGATAAGAACTACAGTGCGTGCGACCAATAGTAAAAGCAGCAAACCTAATTACAGTAGAACCTCCATACTTGGCCACCTCCCTACATCGACCACTTCCTTAAGTTGGCCCAGTTTTCACAGACCATGCACCCCATGTATGTATCAGTACAGCAGGCCTAGTCCCTGATGTTGACCACCTCTGTCAACAGTTTGTTATGATCCCTTGGGTGGTCAACTTACAGAAGTTCTGCTGCATTTCAGGGGAGGAAAGGGTGCCACTCCCTCAGAGCTGCTATTCCACAGCAATAGATTTCAAGATCCTCTGGTGTCAGAGAGGTCTCTACGAGTTCTGTTCTCAATGTGTTGGATACTCTGCTCAGTTCACTAGAGGTTATGTGAAAAATCTACCATTTCAGAAATGAGTTTCTTTAGGGGATAAATTTGTTTCCATCAAGAAACTTGGCACTGCTCTCAGAAATAAAACAAAGGATTTATTCCCATTCAAATGGCTATATGTTTCAAAATAAAAACTCCCAAGAAAAAGAGCTTATGACTAACCCTGAAGTTCCAGTTCCTTATAATTCACTTCCTTCAAGAGGCCCCCTAAAACCTCAACTTCAGAGCTACCTTTTAGAGTTTACTCCCCATTATCTGTGCTCCAGGAGAAATGTGAAACCCACTATGTGGATATATTAATAAAAGGTACTGCCTTGGTCCTCCTGGCAGGAGTGCTCCTCTATAGAAGGCCAGTCTCCCCCAATCAGCCAATGGCAGAATAACCCAATGTCACTGCATTCAGTTTTCCTCCCCAGGGGAGCTTTTCATGACCAAGTAACCAGAGTTACCCACAGTGGTGCTCAAGGAACCTCCCTAAGGAACACTCCAGAATGCAAGCCTCCATTCACCCATCACACTAGGAATGAATCCTTACATTTATGGTTCCATGTCAAAGCTAGAACTTAACTCCTTTTATTCAAGAACCTATATTAGGTTGCTGTAACATTTTCTTGCTCTCACAGTTTTCCTCAGCCTAGATAAATCACCTCGCCTTCCTTATATGAAGGGAACTCAAGGAACTCAGGTACTCCCCACCATATGAGTTAGCTAAGAAGTAGGGTCTCAGGCCAATTCTGATCTTTCTCAAAACTCAACATTTTGAAAGACAGTCCTCACATCAGGACTTTGCTGCAGACGGGGTAGAGATACACAATAAAGAAATGCTAGGTCTTTATAAGCAATGAAGGCACATATGGTAGCCCATGAAGATACAGAAAGGAGTGTTTAATGCAGATGTTTGTAAACTAGGGTCTCAATGAGCTGCAGGGGCTCAGGAAGCCCATATGATCATATGTAAAATTGTCTGTATATATGCACACTTATAAACGCACATTTTTATATGTGGAAAGAACGTGTAAGCTATCATCAGATTCTCAAATTTTCTCCCAAAACTTAAGAGCCAGTGCATGATGAGGGCAAACTAGTCCTGGACATCAGGTCTCTCTGAATAAGTAATTTAATAATTTTTCAAAGACTAACCTAATGCTGAAATACACCATGAGAAGCTATGTTGAGTTTCAATGCCATTTAAAGCAACTTACTGCAGTGACAGATGTTCATCAAAAACACATCGTATTTACAACCAAACAAGTCACTTTCATACTTTAAAATCCGATCTAATAGAAAGTGTTAAGATAGGTTCTTTTTTGCCATAATAGCAATCTTTCTCTCTTATCTTCTCAAACACACTCAAACACAAGAGAAAACAAATGAGACCTTTTGGGGGGTGGAGTGGTTTAGGAGTCAAACATCCAAAACAGACAAGAAAGTAGACAGACACTTCTAATGGATGATGATCACAACAATTTTGAAGTTATCCTTGGAAAGCAGTGCAACAAAGAACTAGTACCCAGAATTAATTTTAAAAAAGAACCCCTCAAAACTCAATAATAAAGCAAAAAGACAAATGAAATAATGGACAAAAGACTTGAACAAACTCTTTAAAGAAAATGTTGAACATCACTTGACATCACCAGTATTGGCAAGGGTGTGGGACTAAAATGCCACATTCTGCTGGTGGAAAATGAATTAGAATTACCTTATAAAGTTAAAGAAATTCTTGCCATACAACCTATTATTTTTACTAAGTATTTACCTAAAGAAATGAACCACATGTCTAAAAGTAAACTTGTACATGAATATGCATAACACCTTTACTAATAACAGCAAAAAACTAAAAACAACTGAAATGTGGTATATCCAACAAAGGACCACCACTGGCAGATATCCAATGGTGGATATATGGAAGCCAATGTCTGTCAAAACTCAAAAGGTGCACTTAAAATAGATGCATTTTATTCTACGTAAATTATAACTAAATAAATTTTTTAAAATCAATTGTTTTTACCTTTTTCTTTTCTTAATTATTATTATTATTTTCTTGCAGTATTTTTTGGCCGGGGCTGGGTTTGAACCCGCCACCTCCAGCACCCTACTCCTTTGAGCCACAGGCGCCACCCCCAAAATTAATTTTTAATTAAAAACATAGCTGCATACATTTATGGGATACAATGTAATGATTTGATATACAATGTGAAATGCTTAAATCAAACTGATTGTCATCACCATCACCTCACTTACTTATTTTTTGTGGTCTGGCATTTAAAATTTACTCTTAATTATTTTGAAATATACCTTTGCATTATGCCCATTAGTTGAGATCCCACCAAATGCCCTCCCTCCTCCCACCAATCTCCTTCCCCGTCCCCTCTCCCTTCTCAACCCTTTCCCTTGCTAGACTGTATTTGTGGGTATAAAGAAATGAGATTAAATTAACATCATAAATTGGAAGATTGTTTTCACTCCTTGTCATTTCTAATTCACTGAAAAATGTTGGCTTCACATTAAAATGTGCGTAATAAAGCTGGAAGAAAAATTGCCAGATTGCACCATCTCTAAACTACCCTGGAGTGCTACACTATGATCATATGCAATATCCAACAGCAATTTGACCAAGGTATTATGTATTATGTACCTATACTTTATATGGTTATGAATGTAATTTTAAAGATGCATTCAAAATTTGAGTAGTAGCATTTTCTAAATACTTAAACTCAAAAATCGCTTCTTTGAAGCTTAAAGACACACAATTTTTTGCATATTTAATAAAAAAATCAGTCTTACTACTGTGTAATCACCTTATTAAAACATACACAAAAATTACCCCTTTAAAAAGTATAATTATAATACTCATAATATTCATAATATATAAGACTCACTATGCTAATAAACAATAAAGTCAAGTCATGTGAAGGTAGACTCCAGATTTATATTATAGCTCTATGTATTCGCACCCAAAGTTTAATATCTCCCTGAGGCAACAGATCTTCTGCCTTCTTATTAATTACATTATTTGTTCTTTTCAATGGTTTATAGCTTTTAAATCATCTTTTGGCACTTTATCCCCTCCAAAAAGAGATAATTTAACACTATGCATATATTGCATTTAATTACCCATTGCAAATTCTATGTCTGCTCCTCCTAAAGAAAATTCTGAGAACTGAAGCCCTTAAAAACATTTAAATTATACTCCTAAAATATGTGTTCAAACTACTATTGGATATTGCATATGATCATAGTGTAGCACTCCAGGGTAGTTTAGAGACAGTGCAATCTGGCAATTTTTCTTCCAGCTTTATTACACACATTTTAATGTGAATCCAACATTTTTCAGTGAATTAGAAATGACAAGGAGTGAAAACAACCTTCTAAATTAAGAAAGGTATAAACCACATAGAAAAGACATTGATAAATGTAAACTAAACTCCAATCATAAAATATAAATGAACCACAAAATAGCAGAATACAACAATACCCAAAGAACAGAAATCTAGAATAAATAATGAACAACTCAATAAGCAAACAAAAACCCAGACAATCCGATAGAAAAAAGACTTGAACTAACAACTACAGAAAAAAAAAGAAGGTCAATAAACATAAGAAAAGGTAGTCAGCTCTACTGGTTATCTGGAAAATACAAATTAAAACTACAATGAGATACCACCGCAAACACATCCAAATAGCAAAAGCAATAATTAAGACAAATAATCCTCAACTTCTTAATGGTTTGATTTAACAATAATTCAACTTACAATTTTTGACTTTATGATGGTGAGAAGGCAGTATCCATTGGGTTGAAGTACTTTGAATTTTGATCTTTTCCCAGGCTAGCATTAGGCAGTCTAATACTCTTACATGAGATATTCAACCCTTTCTTATAAAATAGGTCTTGTGTTAGGTAATTTTGTCCAACTGTAGGCTAATGTAAGTGTTCTGAGAGCGTTTAAGGCAGGCTAGGCTAAGCTGTGATACTTCGTAGGTTGGGTGTCTTGAATATACTTTTGACCTACTGTATTTTCAACTTGCAATGGGCTTATCGGGCTGTGACTCCACTGTAAGTCAAGGAGCATCTGTGATAAAAGTGTAGACTAGGACGTGGATAAACCAGAACTCTGATGAAGGACGTGTGAATTGGTGCAACTCATCTGCAAAACTATTTTCATTATCTGGTGAAACTGAAAATTAAATTAGTATAACCCGATGATTCACTGGTATACATGCATGAGAGAATATTCATGGCAACCTTGTTCACAATAGCCTCGATTAGTAACGACGCAGATAGTCATCAAAAGAATGGATAATTCAAGTTTGATACATTGGTATGAGAACATTTCATACAACTATGAAAAATACCAAATTACAGCTCCAAGCTATAACTTGGAAGAATTTCATCATATTGAACGGAAGCTTTCAGATAGTACTGGGTAGGTTCTTATACAGTTCAAAAAATATATGAAACAAAAGTGAAATGTTTAGAAACCTGTATTTATGTAGAAATTAAAAGAAACAAGGAATAATAAGCACAAAATGCAGGATAGTGCTTTGCTCTACAATAGGGGAATTCGATTTCACCAGTGGCACTTGAGAACTCTTGGAGTGCAAGCAACATTCCATTTTTTGAGAAGGAAGGTGGTTATACAGGTACAGAGATGTACACTTTATAATTTGCAGTTTTTCTTGAAGATATACATGCTTTATGCATATATGTATATCTCCTTATTTTAAAACATGTTTAAATGGAGGAACTTAGACCAAAACCAAATATACCAATAAACCCAGAATATTAAGTTGACTGTTTAAACAAATTGGTTACCTGTGAGAGCAACAACTGTGCTTTAGAGAAGCATCCTTAGAGAAGGAGGAAAAGTGAAATTTCATTGCAATTACATCTTATGATAAAATTCATTGAAAAAGCCATGAAAACACATTGAGTGTCCAGATGCTTTATCTCAAAGATATTATGCTTCCATGTCAAGAAAGCAAGAATAAAACAAGGGAAAAGCGCTTTCCTTACATGTTTCTGGAATTTGAATTTGCCCTCTTTTGATGTTTACTAAAATGTATTTGCCTCTAGTTCGCAAAAAAGAAGTGCGGTGATCATTCTGTATTTTTGTATCTAAGTAATTTAGTCATCATTTATGAAACACTGAGGTAGTAAAGTAATCTCACAAAAATGGATTACTTATGTGAGTCTCACGGAGTTAATGACAAAATTTGGCTGTTAACAGGCTGACAAACAGTAATATCTACAAGCAAAGGTTTAAGAGACCCAGGGTAGGAGTACACAGGGAAATTCCCTAACTAATTTGTCACATTAAGCAAAAGTGCAGGTTATTGTCTAAGAAGCCATAAAGCCAAAAATGTTTTCCCCCCTTTCATATAATTAGTGAACTGCATAAGGAAGTTTATTCATACCTTTATAATAAGGTCTGAATAATTTTGAATAATTTTGGTCACCAAAAGAATCACTTTAAAAAAAAAAATCTAAGTTATTGCCTAAATTCTACCTAGAACCATCAATGGACATAGTTTATTTTTTCCTTTTTCTAATACATTATCATGCTTGAGAAATTGCATATTTTATATCACAGAGGCTGAGGGTTCCCAAAGTTTGTTTAGTGCCATTGAACAAACACTGTAGAGCCAGCAAAGTAGTGAAGCTCAGTGTGCTCCAACCTCAGCCTCAGTGACAGAATATGAGTGGTTGTCAAATACATTTACATTCTCACAGCTTTAATGTCAAATAAAAATTCCCTAGGATTCTTTTAATAATCTAAAGGCACTAGCACTTCTGCATAAATCCTGCCTAAACCACACAATATTTTGAAAATATGCTTTGGTCAACAATTTTCACCAAGTATCTCTATCTCAGGGAAGAGTATCAACAAAGAACAAAAACATAATTTTACTGGTTCCAAATATTTAAAAAATCTTTATATCTGTTGTTCATGTTTATTCCCTAGTTCTCTAAGGAGTATTTTGTTTTATAAAAGTATCATGAGACTATATGGCAAATACATGCAGACCTCATTCTTCCCATGAATTATGACGTCATGTACAATAAACCTCATTTGGCATTCAGTATATTCTAATATGTTTTAAAGGGAATAGTCTCAATGAAAAAAAAAAACCACTTTATCCTAAGAATAATCTTATAAGACACACACTTTTTCCTTTATTAATAAATTAGTATATATTAATGTCCAATTAAACTATTTTAAAATTTAAAATTATTCTAACCACCAAACTAGGGAGAAGTTTCTAATTCTGAAAAAGACAACATGTTTTGCATTCATTGTTAAAATGGTCAATGGAATTATTTTTCACTTTCAGTTAATACAATAATATGTTAATAAGAATCTATTTGAGTACATAAAAACAAGATTGTCAAGACCACACATGAAGGTAAAGTTGTCAGCAGGATTGAGATGTACACGTGTGCACACACTTACACAACCAAAACTGGATTTGCTGGAATGTGTACCACGCACCCCGGGGTCATAAAGTAAAGAAATGACTCTCCCTGTCCTGGAGAAAGTTCCCATCCCTAGAGAGAGAAATGTGTCCAGATGAAAACATAATATAAAACAATATTATCCAAAGGATATAATTACAACTTTACAGAAGGTGTAACTCAGCTGGGCTTGAAGTGTAGTCAAAGGCCACTGGACAAAGAGAAGTGCTATCAAGACATTCCAGGTGGGATGGGATGCGCAGCCACAGGAGTGAAGAAAGGACAAGCCCCCTATGGAAGACAAACAAGTGAGTCACTCCTACTGAGGGAGAAGATTCTCACAAGTGCCACAGGACGGGGAAGACTGCTCACGGCAGCAGTCTGCCACGTCCAGACGTGCAACACAGACAGGCTTGCCATGTCTTCTTCCCAGCCAGGCTTTTGCTTATTGACGTCTAAATTGTTGTATATTTGGGCGGGCTTCCATGGGACCAGAAACCAACCCTGAGTTTTAGGCAAAGCATTGTGTATATGAACTTTTGCTGGGGAATATAACCAAAAGAATTTCTAATTCCTAATCTGAATAAGTAGGCAATTAGTAGTATCCTTTACTATCCTTTGCAACTTCAAGTTATCTAAAGAATCAAATGCATAGAGAGATAACCAGTTCTATTTCAGACATGTTGTATCTGAGGTGGCAGTGAGACAATCAAGCAATAATGTCCAGCAAGAGATCAGAAAAGAGGGACAAAGCAAGGACAAGCCCAGCAATTGCTGGAAGCCTGTGGCCAGGTAAGATGTAACCATATCCTTCGTAAGAATACTGTGATGACTTTATTGTCCCACCAGACACAATAAATGTCTCTTGTCTCTTGATAAAAGGAAGCATGTTTTGATAGCTACAGCCTCACATAGATGTCCTTTATGCTATCGTGGGCAAAAATCAGAAATGTCCCTAGTATCATGAAACCAACTTTAGAAGTTTTCTAGGTGACATTGGTGCTGAATTGGCAGTGTTCCCTATGATGACGTCCATTCTCACCACTAAGAAAAGTACACATCATTAAATTCCTATGTACAGCTAATAAAAATAATACTAATATGAAACCAATACATAAACAACCACACGCCCACAGAAGAGAAGAACACAAGTGAATTTAAACGGGGAAGGAGAGGGAAGAAGAAAAGGGGAAAACGGAGGTGGAGGGTGACTGGCAAGCTCTCAGCTAAGGTGCACAATGTAAGAGGATACAGCACACCCTCTGAGTGAAGGGCTCCACCACAACAAGGACTTTACATAACAATGCAACCTAAATCTGAAAAATTTTTTAAATAATAATTTAATTAAACAAACAAACAAACACACTGACCAATTTGCAATGCATGCAATGCCCTGGGTTAAAAATGTCCCTGAGCACCCTGTTGCTTGCTCTGATATCCAAGCATCTCTGCTCCCCTCTGGTTCGGTTCAATGGTTTTGGTATACGCCATTTACTCCAGGGCCCAAGTGGACTCTGTTGCAGAGACCAGCCTACTCCCAGATACTCAACAGAAACAATCTCAAGTGGAATTACATATACATATTGCTTTCTATGTCTACAACAGAAAGGTTCAGAGGATGAAATGGGCTGGCCCTATCCCACACATACGAGTTCCTTCCTAAAGCCCCACCTGCTGTTAGGTTTATGCCTGAGCCAATTTAATTTCCAAATAATGCAAAGCATTACTATACCCTTCAGCCTCCAGGCTATTTTTTCCCCCAGGTACATTTCTGATTCCCTCTTCTTTCTCAGTATTTCTAAATAGAAGAACATAAGTCTCCATAAGTCTTTTTGTGAATATTATTTTTGATTTAAAGTTTTCTTTTGCAGGTTCTAAAAGAACTGCCATCTCCAAAAGGAGAATTTTATTAGACATCAGCTTTGTTCTGAAGTACAATGGAAGCTGATTTCTTAGAAATTCAAGCATTGGAAAAAACATGGTGACAATTGGTACTAAGCACATTTATTTTCAGTATTCTAAACACTGGAATAGATCCCAAAGAATGGATTTTATTGCTGTAATTACAAAGTAGTGATAATTATATATAGAAGTGTTGTTAAAACCAAGAGCATGAATTACAACCATGGTGTGTCCAAACACAACCGCGAGCCTGACACACTGAGTAAACAGCTATGCAGAGAGACTCGGCTGCCTCTCCAAAAAGGTCTCATAGAGGCACTGTAACTACTTCAGTACAGTTCTTATTTACATATGCATGAACTATAAATATAACACTAATTTGCATAAAAGGGGAGAGAACAGTTACCCGAATCCTGGGGAGGGCTTCCTGACAGGAGGTGTGGCCCTTGGTAGAGTGATGGAGGCCAACCCCTCAGGGAGGGAAGGGGCACAATGATTACTCAGGCCTGGCCACTCTCGCCCAAGGGCTGAACAGTATAGGAACCCAAGGTAAGGGAACCTGCTGATGCCTCCTGAGGGGCCACGGTCCTTTCTGGACATGGGCAGTGAAGAAAAGGGATGAGGAATACATGTGTATTAGGAAGGGCAAGAAAAAGACACACAGCTCAGGGTAGGTTAATCTGAAGACCCCTCATCAGATAGGCTGTGCCCCTATTTCATATTCACCACCTGGGCAATACATAATAACAAATTTTCTAGGATCAGTTTCCTCATCTGATAAATAATAACCAGACCTATCTTCCAAAAATCATTAATTAATTAATGACAGAATTAATCTGATTGATCCCAGTAGTCCCACAGTATCTACAGAAGATTGCTTCCCAGATACTAAGATCCACAGACATTCAATTCCCTGATATAAAATGGTGTAGTGCTTTCATATAACCTACACACATCCTCCTGTATACTTTAAATCATCTCTAGATTACTTATAATACCCAATGCAAAGGGAATGCTATGTAAATATTTGTTATACTATATTGTTGAGAGAATGACAAGAAAAAAGGTCTGCACATGCACAGTAACAGATGCAACTATCCATTTACCCCCAAATATTTTCTAGCCACAGTTGGCTGAATCTACAGATACAGAATCTATAAACACAAAGGGCCAACTGTATATATAAAAGTATTTATAACAGTTCTCGGTACTGATTAAGTAGCTGAATAGGGGTTATTCATAACTATAGTTATGGTTATTTTCTTCATTAAAATCTTGCTTTCCTAAAAATTTTATTCTAAAAATATTAATCTTCATGTTGTACCCAAACTCCACAATACATGCTTATATGAATGAGACTTGAACCATAAGACTACATGTGTGATGCTACCCTCCAACTTCTACCCCCAAAAGAGAAGATTCTCACTGCCTTTCCCTAATTTCTAGACCCCATGGCTTGGTCCTGGGGTGCTCCCTGCCCACTCTAGCTATAATTCCCAGGGTACTATAGGCTCCAGCCTCAGAAGACTTAAAAAACCCTTGCTTAGGACACATAGCTAATGAGCCCCTAAGACAGGGCTGTAAGCCTTGCCGTGGAGGAACTTAAAAACCTAATAAAAAAGGATAGAATGGGTCCTAGAATTAGAGGATAATACTGTCAGAACTTCAAAGGTGCCTAAAATTCTATACGACAGACTGTTATGAACTGTGTGTCATCATTTCCATCAGGTTGTAGGCTGAAGATCGTATGATAAATCATCAAAAAAAAAATACATACTAAACATGAGCTGCAATTAATGCATATCATTTTAAGGCCCCCTAAAAAAAAATCTTGGCGTAGTTTCTGAAGGTATAGCCTATATAATAATGAAATGGTTTAATATTATATTCAAGATGTCTATTTGCATTAGTACTCAATAAAATGTTCTTACTATAGTTAAACGGCTGAAAGCAATTATCATTCCAAAGTCCAGTTTACCCTAAGTAACGAAATTACACTTAGCTAAAGCCAGCTTAAATATATAGCAAGCAGTAATGCTCAACATGTGAAAATCAATTCACCACATCACAGTGTTAGATTGTAGTTCTCTGGTTCTTTATCTGCACACGACCGCATTCATTCGTTCCAACTCTGAAGTACCTAATGACTATAGCATAAACAAGTAGATGTATCTATAAAATCACTTTAATAAACTTGTGAGGCTGCTAAGCAATGCAGGTAGGTTCTTTGCTGATTTTCTGGGGAAATTGTAAATGTCTGCCTGCATACATGCCTAATATTTCGTAGGTTCCTAACTATGAAACCTGGGTACAGCATCTTCAGTATACAAGACACAGCCTATTCTTTATAAACCTAGAGACCATTTCTTGTTGCTTTTTCGATTTTTTAATTTTTATTTTTAAAACCTAGTCACAGGTTTATTCCTTAACATACAACACTGGCACTTTTACATGTTAGGGACCGTTTCTGACCAGGCATAATGCCAAAAGAAACTGGAAAATCAGTTTCCGTTTTACTTTGCCACCCTCACAACCATCCCATCTCCTTTTGGGTCCTTCTGTCACTCCATGTCTATTCAGCATCTCATCCCCTAAGCCCCACTGCAGGACAAGGTGCATTCTCCTTTCCTAAAGCCAAAGGAAAGAATTTAACTGTTTTGAAGGACATATTAAACCTCCAACCAAGAAATGAACAAATGTGCATGGGAGTGGGGGAGAAGAAGAGATTATACAAAAGTGACAGCTGTGGCCAATTTGCTAAAAGTATCATAAACTGTTACAACACTCACAGAAGACTATCCAGAAATGTGTATCAAGAGTCATAAAAATATTAATACTTTCACCTAGTTGTTTTACTTCTGGGATTCCAATCTAAAGAAATAAGCTGAGAGGTGAAAAATCTTTGTGCACAAAAATTTTCACCTTGGGCAGCACATGTGGCTCAAAGGAATAGGGCACCAGCCCCATATGCCAGAGGTGGTGGGATCAAACCCAGCCCTGGTGAAAAACTGAAAAAAAAAAAAAAAATTCACCTTAAGTATTTATGACAGTGAAAATATTACAATTTAGTAAATGTCTAATCATATAGAAACAGTTAAATATTATGCATTCATTAAACTAATGGTCATATTAAATCTAGAGGTATATAAAATATGGAAGGAAATATAATGAACTGTTAACAATGGGACAGGAGTGCAATAATTGAAGACTTCATGAAATGCTAACTAATATAGATATCTTTTTTTTTTTTTTTTTTTTTCAGTTTTTGGCCAGGGCTGGGTTTGAACCTGCCACCTTCGGCATATGGGGCCGGCGCCCTACCCATTTGAGCCACTGGTGCTGCCCTAATATAGCTATCTTTAAAAACTATTAGTTCATTTCACAATAATATACAACAAACTATTTAATTTTATCTTTCATTATTAATTTTAAATCCTATGGAAGAGACACCAAATTCTTCTGGTATCCTCTTAGTTTATAGGGGCATGAGAATAGAAACAGAAAACAAAAATGTACTCTAGAACAAATGTACAAAATGGCACAAAAGTTAATGGGGATAAGGCAAAAGGGAGAAAACAAAAAATAACAGAGTATGAAAGAGTAATGAGATTATGTGTTTCCCTTATTTTTCAAAATTTTGGAATGTAGTTATTTTATTTCATAGTAGAAATACCAAATGATAGTTTCAATTTCTAACTCCTTATAGGGACAAATATAATTGTTGGTAAAATGCAAATGAGCACAACATATCTATTGTAAAGGGTTTTCAAAGCCCGGGCTGCAGAAAGGCCATTGCCAACTTCAAGGTTGGCTAAAATTGCTGGAAGGGGTAGAATGTAGTTATGGAAGAGTAAAGTATGAATTTTAAAAAATTATCATAGACACATGGAAAAAAATTAGTAAGAAATCAAGTACAAGAAGTCTAGGTTGGAATAATCTAAGGCAATAAAAACAGAGAAAAGACTAAATTCAGGGCCATATGAGCAAAAGGTGGCAGAAAGTTAATTAAAAAAGTATTCCTGAAGGTCCTCCATTAGAGTTAGGAAGGACACGCGGGCTACTTTTCTATTACATTTTAAGTAGATAAACATGGTATATGTGGCTCCGAGATTGAAAAAGGACACTGTTCATTTATGACAAGAATAAGTACAGAGAGAAAGAAAAAAACAACACCCCAAACTTTAGAGTCTTAGCTAAGAAAGGCAGGCCTCTGAGCCAAATAAAGATGACAACCAGCCCAGGAAGACCAATCCACATAACACACGCATCCAGTGTGATAATCTGACCTGTCCTCGCCAGTTGTTTTCAATTATGAAATCAACACACCGCAGGTAAATCCTTCCAAGGAAAGAGTCAGTACATACGCACCCCCAGATTTAATATAACCATTAAAGTCATGAGTATACCATGATGCTGGATCAGAGCAGTGCTGTTACAATTCCGTGGACATTCTCGTGGTTCACACTGAGCAGTGCTGTTACAATTCCGTGGACATTCTCGTGGTTCACACTGAGCAGTGCTGTTACAATTCCGTGGACATTCTCGTGGTTCACACTGAGCAGTGCTGTTACAATTCCGTGGACATTCTCGTGGTTCACACTGAGCAGTGCTGTTATAATTCTATGGACATTCTCATGCCTATCTGTCTTTTGCCTCTGACACATCCATGGACTAGATAACCAGAAGTGGAATTCATGAGTCAAATGATAAGTACATTAAGTTTTCTGATGAATCTTGCCAAGGTACCATTTAAAAAATTCTACCAATTTATACTTCCAACAATAAGGTGTGTCTATTTTTCTTCAACTTGGTCAAAACATGGAGCATTATTAAACTTTTTTTTTTTCAAAAAAGAAAAATAAGGCATCGTCAAAATGAGGAATAGGCCTTGATGAAAAAAAAAAAATCCCTGCTAATTGGATCCTTCTTTCTATACCTATTTTATAACATTATAAATTAATTTTAAAAAATTTAATATTTAAGCCAAACAAATATTTAAGCCAAAGAATATTCGCCTCAAGAGAAGAATATACACATATACATCTAACTAAAGAGAAGAAGAGTCATTAAGGAAGATAATTAGGAATGTTATCCTGGCAACTTAACAAAGAAGAGAAATATGCCTTACAAGAGTAAACAAACCTTGGGAAAAAACTAATCAAAAGTCCAGTGGTTCCTAGACTATCTGATTATTTTTTAATAAGATAGGGAAATGATTTCTAGTATGATACATTAATAATTTACAAAGCATTTTCACATGTATTATCTTCCGTAAAAAGCTTAGGAGGTAGAATATCATTACCCTCATTTTACAAGACAGGGAAATCAAGTGACAGGTTAGTTGGCAGAGCCAGTCCCCAATTCAATGTCCCAGGATTTGTCTTTAACACCTACAGAGACAGGACATTCGGAGCACTGCTCAGACATCTGGCCCTCATTGACAGTGAAATTGAAGCATCAGTGTTCTACCTATCTATCTTAAAGATGAACAGATACTATTTCCAAACCAACTATGCTAATTCTTTAGGAACCAAGATAAATAAAAGAAATGAAAACATAAAATCAAGCTGAGTAAAACCATACAATCCTAAATTTTGACTGCAAATATCAGTAAGAACTCAAGAGACACGTGTTATCTTTAATTGTGTCCACTGAAAAGACTTAGTTAGACACAGTGACCAATTCAGTAACAATGATCACTCCTTGCACCAAAATCCTGGTTCTGAAAATACCATTTCCCACTGAAAGAAACCTAGGCTCCATGGAGAAACAGCGGATCTTAGGCTGGGGTAGGAGAAGTACAGGATGAACCTGAAATATCTCATAGCAGAAAGCAAAGTCTGCATCAAACACTCTTGCGAGCCTATCAACTTGAAGAGACTCTAGTATTAGGAAACTTGAGCAAAGGTAATAATCAACAAACTCATCAAATATGTTACATCCATATGTTCATAGTAACATTTTTAAAAAGATGCTCAATTGTCACCTCTGTGGAATCTAGGGAATTCACTTGTCTAGAGAATCAACCAGTACAAAGGAGAAAGATTTGCCTTTCCTCTACAAACTGTCCCTTGACATAGGCAAACAGTTGATGAACATTTCTCTTTAAAGCTACTCTAGCTAGTAAATGAAGAAATAATAATGGAATCAATATTGCCATTTTGCTAACCCCTAATGAAACAATGTTCTGGCCACTAATATCAGAGAGAAGAATAGCTACATAATGTGATTCCCGATGGAAGTACAAAAAACAGTGAGGACATATTCCCAGAAAAGCACATTTGATTACATGGATATATCTAAATATCAATTTAAATAAATATAGAGAACAGAAAAACATGTTAAATAACACCATAGAATGTAGTCAGCAAAATAAGATTCTGGAGAACAGAGGACAAATGGTCCTGTCTCTTCAACGGACAAATTGCAAAACCAAAAGGAGGGTTTTGACTTAAGAGATGTGAATCAAATGCAATGCACAGGCTTTGTCTGAATCCTGTTTCAGGAAAACGGAATATCACAAAAAAAAATAAAGAAATAAAAAGAAAGAAAGGGAAGGAAAGGGAAGGGGCAATCAGTGAAATTTGAACCTTGACCTACCAATTGATGATATTAAACAAATGGACTAGCAAATTGTGGTACATGTATACCATGGAATATTATGCAGCCTTAAAGAAAGATGGAGACTTTACCTCTTTCATGTTTACATGATGGAACTGGAACATATTCTTCTTAGCAAAGTATCTCAAGAATGGAAGAAAAAGTATCCAATGTACTCAGCCCTACTATGAAGCTAATTTATAGTTTTCATATGAAGGCTATAACCCAACTATAGCACAACACTATGGGGAAAGGGCCAAGGGAGGGGAAGGGAGGCGGGTGGTTAGGGTGGAGGGAGGGTACTGGGTGGGGCTTCACCTACGGTGCATCTTAGAATGGGTACAGGTGAAACTTACTAAATGCAGAATACAAATGTCTACATACAGTAACTAAGAAAATGCCATGAAGGCTACGTTGAACAGTTTGATGAGAATATTTCAGATTGTATATGAAACCAGTACATTGTACCCCTTGATTGCACTAATGTACACAGCTATGATTTAACAATAAGAAAGAGAGAGTTGTAAAAAGCGAAGTCACCCTTTCACAAAGTAGAAAGTCCATAGAGCTTATTAAAAACCTTTTATCTTAAAAAAAATTTAAAAAATTAATAAATGGTTTATTTTAGGTTTAATGTTATGATGATTTTTTAGAAGAATCCTCATCTTTTAAAGATACAAACAAAAATATTTATTTATGTTTATAAAAATGTAACATCTAAGATTTGGCTCACAATGAGCCAGGGATGTTGGGAGTATAGGTTCCAGATTGATAAGCAAGCAAGGTTAGGAATTGAATATTTTTGTAGCAGAATATGGAATATACAGAGGTATGTTGTCTTCTTATCTACTTTTCTGTATGTTTAAAGTTTATCACAAAAATCTTCTAGCTGAACAGTACAGAGTTTCCTGAAAACATTCAAAATTCAAGTACCATATGAGCTAGCAATCCCACTGCTGGGTATATATCCAAAGGAAATGAGATAAGTAGATATTTGCACTCCCGCATCCAATGCAGCATTATTCACGCAGTCGAGATACAGAATCAGCCTGAATATCCATCAATGGACAAATGGATAAAGAACATGTGGTGTGTATATACGGACATACAGAATAGAATACACGCACATATAATACACAGGAGAACTAGTCAGCCTGTAGAAAACCATCTGTTATTTGCAAGAACGTGGATGAGCCCGTAGGACATTAAGTCAGGCACAGAAAGACAAATACCACATGATAATCACTTACACACGGAATCTAAAAAAGCCCAACTGTGGTCATGGTGGGGGCTGGAAAGAAGAGATGCTGATGGAAGGACACAAAGTTTCAGGTAGGCAGGACAAATAAGTTCAAGACAATTTATTGTACATCATGGTGACTATAGTTAAAAATGTATTCTATACCTGAAAATTATTGAAAGTGGGTTTTAAGGGTTCTCACCACAAAATAATCATGTGTGGTAACATATAAATTAGCCAAATTTGCCCATTTCACAATGTATAGGCATATCAAAAATCATGCTATACCCTATAAATACAATTTGTTCCATTTTTAAAAAGTTCTCTAGCTACTACAAATGCCTATTTATCCTTTATTCTGCCCTTATTAGAAACTAAATAAACTTCCTTTCATTGAGTACTTTTGAAATGTGATCACTAATTTTATACCCAAAATGAAAACGTTAACAAAACATCCTGAAGAAAGAAAACCTAATAACGTTAAAATACTAATGTAAATATGGACATTAATAAATAGGACACTTCTATCACAACCCAATTACATTCAAAGAATTAATGAATAGGATTCTTCCTACCACACCAAGAAAAAAAAAAAAAAAGATAGCTATGCTAAAAGATGTACACATGCACATATACCAAAGTGTTGATTAAACCTACAATATCATCAGGAGCATATTATTATAAAACAACATATTTAATTTTTTTTTACCAAAACAAAGTATCTATGTGTAGAATAAGATAGATGAAAAAGATGTTAGAAAACACAAATCTCCACAAATATTTACCTATTGTCTTTTTTCCTGGAAAACATACTATTCTGAATCATTCACTATGTTTCCAAAATATTACAAATTTCCCTAAGCATACTGTTCAACACTTTTTTAAACAGAATCCTTCACAACCCTATAAAATCCTTACCTTATGGCTTGGTGCCTGTAGCACTGTGGTTACAGCGCCAGCCACATCCACCGGAGCTGGTGGGTTCGAATCCAGCCCAGGCCTGCCAAACAACAATAACAACCAAAAACTAGCCAGGCATTGTGGCAGGAGCCTGTAGTCCCAGAGACTTGGGAGGCTGAGGCAAGAGAACCACCTAAGCCCAGGAGTTGGAGGTTGCTGTGATCTGTGATGCCACAGTACTCTACTGAGGGCAAAGATAGTGAGACTCTATCTCAAAAAAAAATCCTTCCCTTATGGTTAGCCCACACACAAAAAAACCATTATCCCTGCCCTGTCATTTACATTTCTTTACAAGCATACATGCTGATATTGCCTGTGGCAATTTATAAAACCCAGTTTAGGTAAGACTGACTCTAACACTATTAACATAAAAGATAGAGAATATTAGCCTACTTTAATGTCGTCTATACAATTACAAGATCAAAAATTTAAGCCCTTATTTCAAGGCTTGAAAGGTAAACAGTGCCAGAATCCCTTATTTTGGGCACAGAGAGGCTAGGAGCTTATGTACTCTAGACTCAGGAATTCATTCTCAAGTTTAGAAATATTTCACAATACACATATCAAGAATTTTTGCTGTATTTGTTAGATATTTTTTGACCTGACCAAGATAAAGTCTAAAGTATCTGAAATTTTAGAAGAAATATTGGATAAACTAATATATTCCATTCAGAGAGAAATTTTAGTAAGATATTAGCTTAATCTAAAATAGAATATAACTCAACATCACTACAGTTCAGGCAACGAAACACATTATTAGATATAATAATAGTACTGACATTATACGGATGTGGTGAGATTTAATTAGATATTTCAGGTAAAAAGCTTAGAACCACGTCGGGCCCAAAGTGGCACTATGTAGGTGTTCATTATTATTGCTGCTGCTGCTGACCACTATAACCATAGGTACTAAAACTGCAATATTCCTACTGCTGAGATCAGTGATTAGTGAGAAGGGAAGAACATAGAAGGTAAGAAATAATACAGAGGAGGTAGAGAAATTAATCTGGTAAAAAAGTAATTCTGAAGAAATGGAAAGAGTAATCGTTGTGACTTGACTGTGGACGTGAGACCTGAACGAGGTTTTGAAAAATGGCAGAGTTCATTAGGGTACTTCCTACCAGAGTCATGAACACCTGCAAAGGGGACGGGTTCTAAAACAGAGCTCATACACACAGGGAAAAGCAGGTCGCTTTGCAGGAATATGGCACGTGAAAATTTAAAACGGAATAGGCAGGGGACAGATGTTTAATTTGTGGAAAGCTAGCTTTGTTGTGGCTCTTATTCACAGATTTTCAAAGCACTTCATCTTTCCACTTGAAGTTTTCTGTAGGATTTCAAAGTCATTACTTCATTCTTTCTTTGAGTAGCTATAAGTTTGATCATCTCTTTTGTTCTTCTGCAAAAGCTTTGGAGGATATCCAACTTCATGAGGTCTTTGTGAAGCAAGTTTAGGCAACGGGATGCACATCCTTTGGGAACTGTGTGTGGGTATTTGTCATTATCCCCTCCAAGCTTTTCCAAATAACATGTAGTATCAATGAAGCAAATGCCTAGCCATCCATATCATATATATTCTACAGCTGCTGTACTCTACAGAATATCTCATTTTTTCCTGCTATTATATTACGTATTAAAGAAACATGATTTTAATTCATAAAATTTCTTCCTTCTCCACAAATTCTGTCCAGGAGGGTGTCCAGATATTGTTCTCCAATCATTTCCTATCCACAGATAACATTATTAATGAACTCTCACAGAACACTGTCCAAAGGCAGTCTCCCAAGTAAAGAGATGCTCTTAGTAGCCTGAAAATGCACACTGGCAAAGTTTTAGCTGTTTAAAATGCCACCGTATTTTTAATACATTGTTTTTATATAAACTCAACTTTCCCTAACATCACAATATGCCGCCCCTGAGAAGTTTTCAAAATAATTGGATCTGTGCTTATGTTCAGTTGCTAGATGGCACTTAGGAATGCTGATCGAATGACTATGACATTGCAGGAGAAGAATCAGCAGAAAAACAATCAAAGCAAAGGAGCTATTTTCATGTTCTTCTCACTCCCTTTAAGGTTAGCCACTCACATATTACCCTTGCAGCATGTAACACATTTTAGCAAAAATATTGTTGATCTACATACCTACAACTGCCCTGACAGAACCTGTTCCACAGAACGGGAACTTTACTTCTTTTTCTAAAACTAGAATGGGAATTTAGGTCCAAGTTTATAAATACCATACACAGACTCTGCAGTGACAGTTTCTAAGATATCTTCAGGGTTTGCTCAAGAAAACCAAGTTAGACATAGACACAAAGACCCAGATGGTGAGTTTTACATACAAACAACAAGGTGTTTTTAAAACTGAAATTGAGATAACAGTATAAAAATTAAAAGGCAGTAAAAGGTTTTAAATGAAATGCTATTGTACAATATTAAAAAGTCATTTCCTGGATTAAACACCTGGAATTTCAGATGCCTATCATTAGGAAAATGTGTAAACAAACTGCGGTCTGTCCGTGCAAGGAAATAATATTTAAGAATAAAAATTAAGAAAACTATCAACGTACATGGCAATAGGGATGTGTCTCAAAAATATTAAGCTAAATAAAAGAAGTGAGGCATAAAACAGGATGTATTGTATGATTCCTTTCAAAATTCTAAAATAAGCTCACTTGTCTCTGGGAGAGGGGTACCACCGTGAAAGGGCATGGAGGAACTTTCTGGGGTGAGGGTAATATTCTATAACCTGATAACAGTTTGGGTTACAAAAGTATACATTTATGTCAAATCTTAGCTAATGTATACAATAGATTTGTACACGCTCTTGTTATGAAAATTTAAAACAAAAATGTAAACAATGTTGAACTATTAATGACCTGCTAACTATCTGCAATTTATTTTGAAACACTCCAAAATATAAGATGGTTTAATAGATGTAATCTAGGTCTCGGGTATCGAGGTATTTCTGTAAAATTCTTTTACCTTTGCTCTACTTTTGAAAAAATATGTAGAATATCTTACGGGGGAAAACTCATTTTCCTAAAGTGGGAGTGGGAGAAGCTAGATAATAAAACCTGGACTTGTTATAAAATTTATTTTAGTGTCATAAAAAAGATCAATTGAATGTATGAAGAGTTTAAAAAAAGAAAATTTCTTTTAAGAATCCAAAAATATAGAACTAGGGAAAATATATTTACCAGTGACTTTTAATTCTTTCTTTCAGAACTTCATATTTATAACAGATTTGTTTCTTCCAACTTGCTCCTCTAGTAAATAAATTTAATTTATAAATTAATAAATCAGATTAAATAAATCAGACTTATCTTCTGCCTATATCCAAATTACATAATATGTCTATTTCCTTTAGATTCATGGGTATTCCAAAAAGTCTAAAGCAATATCAAACATTTTTGCTGGAAACATTTGCCACAGTAGCAGCAGCCAAAAGTGAGAGCAAAGTTACATCATCTCTTAGTAAACAGGATTAGGAAAAAGACGAGTCAGGAGAAAAGCAACGGCTTCATATCTGAATTATTTTTTAGGTTATTTTTTCCTATCATATTTTCTTTATACTTTGAGGGGAAAAGGCTAACTAGCAGAAGACTGACTTACCAAACATGTAATATGCTACTGATGAACCAATTTCAACTTAAATTTTGTAATTTTAAGAACATTTATAGTTTCTGTAACATTATGCCCACCAACCCAGGAATGGATTAACAAGCTGTGGTATATGTATACCATGGAATACTATTCAGCTGTTAAAAAAAATGGAGACTTTACATCCTTCGTATTAACCTGGATGGACGTGGAAGACATTATTCTTAGTAAAGCATCACAAGAATGGAGAAGCATGAATCCTATGTGCTCAATTTTGATATGAGGACAATTAATGACAATTAAGGTTATGGGGGGGGAAGCAGAGAGGGGAAAGGAGGGAGAAGGGTGGGGCCTTGGTGTGTGCCACACCTCTGAGGGCAAGACATGATTGCAAGAGGGACTTTACCTAACAAACGCAATCAGTGTAACCTGGCTTATTGTACCCTCAATGAATCCCCAACAATAAAAAAAAAAAAAAAAAAGAAAAGAAAAAAGAAAAAAAAAAGGTATAGGAAAGTCAGGTAATACAGCTATAAATGGTATCACTGAATCTTCATATACTGCTTTCAAAAAAAGGATGAATTTACAACATATTATAGTACAGGTAGAAAAAAAAATATCTCCATGAATCGTTTTACAGATTTAATGAAATCTAAAATCTATAGAATACCCTATTTAAAAACAAAGGTTAGATCAGTCTTCATCGCAAATGTCATTTCAAGGCATGTGTTATAAATATACCGAGAGCTAATAGCAATGCATTGCTTTAATTAGACAGAGGGATTTAATTACTTGGAAAGAACAAAGCTGAGGCAGGCGAGATGTCTGAAATCAGCTGGGTACCAATGTCATGCCTTTGATTTATTTTCTTCAGTGCCAAGGTTTTAAGAGACTTAGTGTACTAAGTTCACAACAATCCCCCATCCTGGCAGCGATCAGTTGTGGTTTGCTACCAAGCAGCAATAGTAATGCTCCCTGTAAGAATGGTGGATGGGTCCTGGCCAGCCACGTCCTAAAGGAGCATGTTCCTTGCCCACCGTGGTTGTTAGAGTCACTATCATGAAGAACAGATGCCCGAGCTTCAGTAGATGGCACTCTTTCCTCTGCCATAGCTTTTCCCTGAATTTCTGACACAACACAGGGCAAGCAGACATGCACCATTCAACATTTTAATTTTCTGGAATCCCACAATTATTGCCCTGGCAAGGGGATCCACTTCTATCTTAAACGATGTGAATGAAAAGACATGTTACAAAGTGAGGGAACATATTTGCAAACTGTGTATCTGACAAAGGACTCATATCTAGACTGTATAAAGAACTCTCCAAACTCAATGATAGAAAACAAAGTAAAAGTGGGTAGAAGACACAGAGAAACATTTTTCTGAAGGCAAATGAGGACATGAAAAAATGTTCAACCTCACTAGCCTTTAGGGAACCGGAAGTTAAAGCTACAGTGAGATGTCACTACACACTTATTAGACACACTGGAAAGTAATGACAACAGCAAACACTGGTGAGGATGGGGACACGCTGGATCATGCATACATTGCTGGTGGGGTTGTAAAATGGCAGAACTACTCTAAAAAACAGTTTGACTTATTAAGAAAACAACAACAAAAACAACTAAAGATGCACTTAACATGTGACCCAGAGATCACATTCCTGGCCACTTATTCCAGAGAAATTAAAACACACAAAATTAATCCTCACAAATCTGTACATGATTATTCGTAAACGGCTTTATTTGTAATAACCAAAAAAAGGGAAACAAAAATGTCTTACTGTAGGGGAATGAGTAAATGAACTATAGTATGTTTATGCCACAAAATACTTCTTACCAATAAAAAGGAAAAGAATTGGGCTGTTACCACATCTTGGGTATTGTGAAAAATGCTGCAAGGAACATGGGAGGGGAAATACCTCTTCAAGATTCGGATTTAAATTCTTTTGAATAGATAGCTAGAAATATGATTTGCTGCTTTCTATGCTATTTCTAATTTTTGAGGAAACTCCATACTATTTTACATGGTGGCTATGCCATCTTTCATCTCCACCAACGGTGTACAAAGGTTCCAATCTCTTCATAACCACAACAACACTTATTTCATAGTTTTTTTGAGTAGTCATGCTAACAGGTGTGAAATGACATCTCACTGTGGTTTTGATGTTGAGCATCTTTTTCTGTATCTGTTATTTATGTGCATGTCTTCTTTGGAGAAATATCTATTCAAGTCCTTTGCCCATTTTTAAAATCAGGCTATTTGTGGTTTTGCTTTTGAGTAGCAGAAGTTCTTTATGTATTTTGGATATAACCCCTTAACAGATATATGGTTTGCAAATATTTTCTCCCATACCCCAGTTTTCCCTTTCACTCTAAATGTTCATTGACAAATGAGTGGTTAAAGAAAATACAGTATATACAAACAGTAGAATATTATTCAGCTTTAAAAAAGAAAGAAATCAGGGCGGTGCCTGTGGCTCAAAGGAGTAGGGTGCCGGCCCCATATACCAGAGGTGGCGGGTTCAAACCCAGCCCTGGCCAAAAACTACAAAAAAAAAAAAAAAAAAAGGAAGAAAGAAAAGAAATCATGCCAGATGCAAACAGTATGGCTGGACCTTGAGGATATTATCCTAACTGAAATGAGCTAGTCACAGGAGGACAAATGCTATAAGATTCTATTTACCTACAGTATTTGAAGTACTCAAACACATAGAAACAGAATGGAATGGTGGCTGTCCTGAGCTGGGGAAAGGAAGATGGGGAGTTGCTGTTCAATGGGTATAAAGTTTTGGTTATGCAAGGTAAGTTCTAGAGATTTTCTGTACAATTTTTTAAGTGTAATTTACACTTAAAAATGTATTCAGAGGGTAAATTTCATGTTAAATTAATAAAAAGGCAAAAAGGAATTAATTACTGATACATGTAACAACTTAAATATATCTCAACAGTATTATCCCTGGGGGGGGGGGAGCCAATCTCAAAAGATTATATACTATATAATTTCATTTCTACAACGTATTTGGACTAACACAATTATAAAGACAGAGAAAATATTATTGGTTGCAAGAAAGAAAGGAATAGTGTGGAACGCCGAGTAGGAGTATGCTTAACCAGGGAGCATGAGGGAGATTTTGTGGTGGTGGAACAGTCCTTTAACTGTGCTGGTGACTACATGAATCAACGCAGGTGGTAAAACAACAAAGCTATATCCATTCTTTATATAGTTGCCAATTTCCTGGTTTCGATATTGTACTATAGCTATTTAAGGCTCAAACGATGGAAGAAACTGGGTAAATGGGATACAGAACTTCCCCTTCCAATGAGAACTTCCCATGAGTCTATAATTCTTTCAAGATAAAGAGTTAAAAAAATAAAAATTGTTGCCTAAGAATACAGCCACAGTCCACTAGTATATAGTGAGAAAAACTCACTAATTGTATTCAGAATTTAAGTTCCAGCTCATAGTCTGTCATATCTGAGAAAGGCTTGCCTAAGCAAATGAAAGAGGCATAAACCAGAGTGGGAAAATACCAGACATACACACAGATACCTATATTTACTTACTTTAACAGAATGTATGCGTATTTCATTCTTAAGCCACAGATTTTTCTACTCATTACCTGATTATATGAGTGCAATTTGCACACAGACTTTATGGCCACCTTGTACATTGAAGAAGTTTTGGCACTAATTCAAACATTTATTGATAATCTATTGTATGCCATAATCTTAAGCCTAACACAGTATTTAAGGTTAAAGAGTTGACTGGTCTGAATTCAAAAAACTGGCCCCGACACGACTATATCAACTTGGACAACTTACTTAACCTCTTTATGACTATTTTGTCATCCATGGAATAATAGCAATGTAATAAATAAATATGAATTATGAACATATATTAGTATATAAAATATTATAATCTAATCTTATAGTGATTAAATGAGTTAGTCTCTGTGTCATGCTTAACCTAACAACCAGAACATACAAAGGTTCAAAAACGTGAGTTATTTTTAGCATGTTTTATTAACAGAGGAAATGAGTTGTCTGTGCATTTGGTGAACTGTGTATATACTCACCAGCAAGCCCCACCCGGGGGTGGCATGACTATTATGAAGTTTGGAGCAGAGAACACTTTGGTGCCAGAGAAAATGACATTGGGCTTGGTAGAAGAAGGGGCAGGTGCGTGGCCCTGAAAGGATGACAGAATTTCAAATGACAGGTGTGCTGGCCCAGTCCTTAAGGTTAGGGAGTATCACTATGTCATCCTGGGGAGACAGGAAGTGAGAGGCAAGCTCAAGGTGTCCTGCCAGCCAGTTAGAAGGGGAGATGCTAAACAGAGGGCCTGCTCTGGGCATTTCACAGGGTCCCCGACGGGGCTGTTACCGTAGATTCCCCTTCCAGGTATCACTGTTCATGTTTGAAACTGTAAGTGCTCTCTCCTCATCCCACCCTCTTCAAAGAAAGAAGTGCTAGGACCTATGTCAGAGTTGGAAAAACTAGTTCTCTCTGATACAGTCACAAGAGGTGAACTGAGGTTAGAATGACGATTGTACAAAGTGATACTTTCAAACAGGGAAGTAATCGACAGCCACTTAGGTGAACATGAGACACATCCTAACAACTCAAGATCTTCATCACTGTTTATAAAGTAAGTTGTATCCAGAACGTACAGTAAATTCTAGATATAGTAAGTTGTATCTAAAAATGGCTAATTTATATTAAGTCATAAGAAGAGAGAAAATTATTCCGTATTCAAAGAAAGCCTTAGTTTAAGATCATGGGGACAGACCACCTAAAGCCATTTAGGAAAAAACTAGGTAAAAGGTTTCTAGAAGTGTTTTACCAAAGTTCAGAATAGAATTACTGAAGTGAAGCATACTGACTTGTTCATCAGAAATTTTTTAAAAAGTCAATATTACAGATTAAAAATGAAGAGTACTGGACACAGTGGCTCATGTCTGTAATCCTAGCACTTTGGGAGGCAGGAAGATCTGTTGAGCAGGAGTTTGAAAGCAGCCTGAGTAATATAGAGAGACTCTGTCTTTACAAAAAGAAAAAAAAAAAATGTTTTTAAGTTAACTGTGTATGGTGGCCTGTGCCTATGGTCCCAGCTACTCAGGAGGATAAGGCAGGAGGATCGCTTGAACCCAGGAGTTCCAGCCTGGGTGACAGGGCAAGATTTTATCTCTAAAAAATAATAAATAAAAGGAAGAGAAGTTAGATAAATTAGAAAAAAATATTCTATTCTACTCCAGTCCCAAGATATGCTGAGCATAGTCACAAATAATTCAGGAGATTATAAATTGAGTATTTGGGACTAGATTGCATTATTTAGCAGAAATACCATTATGCAAAAGGTAAGTTTTCTAAAATTTATTAAAGCACAGTGCTCAAGAGGTTTGAAAGGGTAGGTAGGAGCAAACACACAGATGAAACTGAATAAACTACTCATTGTCTAGGTGAGCATAAAGGGAAAAATAATACAAACCCACACATGGCCTTCACTTGTGTAGTAGAAGTTTTGTCCTTATAATCTCAACCTTTTGGTAGTTAATATCCCCCCGTTAGCTTCGAATATTTGAATATTTATGTAACTACTGTCTGAGTTACCCCTGAGATGCAATATCCTTCTAGATTAGAACACTGATAGTCTTTTGTAATCTATTCACTGAAATACTTACTGAATAACTATGGTGTGCTATTGGAGTTGGCATTCTTTTCAAACTCTCCAACACACACGCACATACACACACAGATATATGTATAAGTTTTGCAGTCTTTTTATTTTCACATGTAGAACACTAGAGTATCTTTTGAATTACAGTGAAACACAGGTACTCATATTTCTAAATAATTATAACTGTATTATATATGTAATTTGCTGTAAATGTAGCTCAAAGTCTATCAACACAGGGAGGGGACATTCAGAATAACTTATAGAACCTTTTCAAATTAGTCTCTTCCCCATAGTGGTGCCAGATAACTCAAATAGAGATTCTGACCATAGGGAGCCACCATTATTGCTGGAAGTCCACAGTTTTCTCCAAGCATTCTAGGCTTAAACTCTCCTGCCTCAGCCGGGTGTGGTGGCTCACACCTATAATCCTAGCACTCTGAGAGGCCAATGCAGGAGGATCACTTGAACTTGGGAGTTGAGACCAGCCTGAACAAGACTAAGACCTCAACTCTACTAAAAATAGGAAAATCAGCTGGGCATGGCAGCAGACACCTGGCGTCCCAGCTACTTAGGAGACCGAGGCAGGAGGATAGTTCGAACCCAAGAGTTTGAGGTTAATGTGAGCTAGGCTGACACCACGGCACTCTAGCCTGGAGCCTGGGTAACAAAGTGAGGCTCTATCTCAAAGAATGAAAGGGAAGGAGGGAGGAGGGAAAGAGAGAAGGAGGGAGGGAAGAAAGAAGGGAAGGGAAGGGAAGGAAGCAGGAAAGAAAGAAAGAAACAACTCCCCTCCTAGCTAAGGTACAATACAGGGCTGAGGAGGCCCCTTACACGTGCTTTCTGCTGTAAACACATGCAGCTGTCTCATGAGGCCAGACCTGGCTTTAACATCTTTTCATGTCTTCTAGTCCAGCAGGCAGTGTGTCAGCACACCACACATGGCAGGTATCGGCCCTGTTCCCAGACATTCCAGTTCTTCTCCTTCCTGGTACATGATAGCACCACACTTCCACGTCCCCCTGAAGTTAAGGTCCAGAGCTGTGACTCACTCTGGCCAAAGAAACATGGACAGAGATGATGTGTGCCGCTTCTGGGCAATGGCCCTTATAAGAGGGAGCAGGAGTCGCGACAGTATTTTTCCCGCCTTGAGGTTTGGAAAGGCCATGTTGACACGGAGCTTTGTCATCCCAGGCCCTGAGTGACCACAACAAGCAGAGTCCTCTTCTCCGTCACACTGAACACCAAGTACAACCAGGAAATAAGTCTTGGTTGTGTTAAGCCATTGGACTATCCCATAAAACCCTCTTCCCTTCTTTCTAAATTGTTACCAACTACCAGAATTCTGTAGGTTTTGAGTCTTCTTATCCATGTCTCCCATTTCTTCTCAGCTTTTGTATTTTTTTTTTTTAAAGTGACCCTTATTGGAATTACTAACCAGTTGGAGGACTCTCTTTCTTCTACAGGTAGTTGAAGAGTCAATGGATACCATTTCTAATCTTTCATGAGGAAACCAAAATTTCACAGCTGGCTGTTTTTAAGGTATTTCTTCAGAGACACTAAAGGGAAGAAGATATAAGGGGGAGAGGGAGAAAAAAGGTAGAGTTGATGGAACAGGCAGGATGGGCACTTGGGAGGAAAGAGGAACAAGTGCGCCCACTGAAGGGTTCCGAGATCTCGTAAGCTAAAGGGCCCTGGAAGGCTTTTGCATGAGAGAAAGCATTCTCCCACAGTAAAGTAATATTAGAGACTTTTTTAAAAGCTGAAAATCAAGTTCAATCGACTGTGCAGATAGACGTTTACAGATATGCCCACAAGCTTAAACCAAATCAGGCTCAAGGTCCAAATGAAATCAGAGTTCACTATTCCCTTCCGGTTTTCTTGTTTCATTCATGGGAATCTATTTGTCAGGAATTAACAAATGGATGCACTTCTAAAAAATGCTTACAGACTTCAAGCAAAACCAGCAGGGAAATAAGGACAAAACAGAAATTAAAGACTAGGATGGAAAGGTAGAGAGAACACTGACAAGCAAGGGGGCGGGGGGGTGGGGGGGCCGCGTAAAATACTCATTGGAGAATCATGAAAATTCCACTTGGAATCTGGAGTGGAGCAAACAAAAAAAGCCATCTTCAGGAATAAGATCTAAAAATCTGGGAAATGTTGCTAGATGCCAACTGAGGACATCTGAAATGTAAGTAGAGCCTCAAAATATCTCTTAGAAATAAAGTAGGAATGAGATGGAAAAATGTTAAGTATAACAAGTACCTAAAATGTAAAAATTTGATTCAAAGCAGCTTCCAGAAGCTTCAGTCCTAAAGACTTTATTACATTCTACCGTGAGCCCTCTTATAAAATATAAAATAGCAAATACTTAATAAATGCTCAATCCAGCAGTTTTTTCTTCAGAAACAGCACAACCTAATCAAACGCTTTTCCTTAGTCCAGGATTCTCAGTAGATTAGCCCCAATGGCACTCAGACATATGCAAACCCTTTTAAACCCCAAATAAATAAATCACTACAATACTAAAATGTGATCAAACTTTTTGTTGGTAGCATCAGTGAAAAGCTTAGTTGATCAAGCCTCACTTTCTCCCCGGACACAGTCTCAGAAATATTTCTCCCAGAGTGAAAAGCAAAGGTGGGCCTAAAATATAAATTCACCTTTAATAATCCTGATGTGCCTCAGGAAAAGCCGGTTGATAAATATAATAGTAACTAAGCTAATTATCGTGTAAAACCGCTGCATTTATCTAACGGAAAATCAAAGTACATCATGTTTGCACACTAATTTTAAAAGCACACCTAATTGAATACACACAAGCAGTCCATTTTTTAGTTACTCCCACAGGGCAGGACTGCTTAAGTAATATTACTGGTATACTAAGTACAGAAGAACTTTTTTTTTCTTTTTCTTTTTTTTGTAGAGACAGAGTCTCACTGTACCGCCCTCAGGTAGAGTGCCATGATGTCACACAGCTCACAGCAACCTCTAACTCTTGGGCTTACGTGATTCTCCTGCCTCAGCCTCCCGAGCAGCTGGGACTACAGGCGTCCGCCACAACGCCCGGCTATTTTTTGGTTGCAGTTTGGCCGGGGCTGGGTTTGAACCCATCACTCTCGGCATACAGGGCTGGCGCCCTAATCACTGAGCCATAGGCGCCATCCAGTACAGAAGAACTTGTATCAGTCGACCACCCAAGGCCAACAAATGGTCAATATACGGAGGTGGTCAAGAGAGGGAACGAGGCCTTAATACACGTGGTATGTGCCCAGTCTGTGAAAATTAGACCAACTTAAAGAGGTGGTCAGTGTAGATGGAGAAGTGGTCAATACAAAGGTTCCGCTGTACTTGGCAATGGCATGCTAGCCACAGATGGGGGAGATTACTAGGGTTACCACAGAAGCAGAGAGCAGAATGGTTGCTGTCAGGGGTTAAGAGGAGGGGAGTTGGAGCACTGGCCAAGCTTCCGTTATGCAGGGGTAAGTCCTATAGCTGAACTGTACAGCATATTGCCTAAAGTTAACAACACCATGTTGCATACTTTAAATTTTTCTAAGAGGGGAGATATTACATTAAGTGTTCTTATCACAAAAAAATAACCAAGAGGGTAAAGGACCCTTCTGGAGGTGATGGATGTATGTCTTTACAGCACTGATTGTGGTGATGGTTATATACTTATATACTATCTCCAAACACATCAGGTTGCATATATTATGTATGTACAGCTTCTTGTGTGTCAATCACACTTCCATAAAATTTTTAAAAAGTTAAATCCAGTACCTCGTGAGGAAGACACTTGTAGAATTTGTTTTAATTTTTTAGGTCTTTTCATGATGTTTTTCCTTGCTAGATGGTAGTTAAGTCTCAGGCTTCAAGACCTACAAATAGACTTTCTCACCTGGCACCTCAAAATTGGACCATTTCTAGATGGTAATGCCTCACGGTAGCTGGCAATTCAAACAGCTGATGGATATATAAACTTTTTTTAGGGTAAACAGATTGCTCGTGTGAGCCATGCTTGACATAGTAATAAGATCGGTTCACATGGCCTTAGAAATGGATGGCCATATTCTGATGGTAGCTTGCACTTCGTATGGAAATAAAGTAATGCTACTATAATCTCAAGAATTTTGGCTTGTTCCTCCTACCAGTAAGTCAACTCTGAGCACCTTGTTTCTATGTGAACTGCCCCTTTGCTCTCATTTTTGTCATGTCACTGACCCTCTGTGAAGAGCTCTATAAATCTGACATCCTTGAGATAGGCTCAAAACCTTTTGTACTTTTGTAAGAAAACAAATGAGCAAACCAGAACAGGACAATTCTGTATTCTGCCACCAAGACCGAATGATGAAATGCCTTCCAATTAATTCTCTTGCGACCATCCCTCAGCTTACACCGAGAACTTGAAGGCATGAGCTCACCGACAGTCATGCAGTGAGGCTACCGGACAGCACGCCTCCAGAATGCAAAGCCAGGTCCAAAGGTTGACCTTCTCCATCCTCAGCACAAACCCAATATCCAGGCCTCCAGTACAAAGGAAAAATGGAGATGAGAATGAAAGTTTCTCTCAAAGCAAAAAGAGCCCAAGCAGAGGTGAAATCCAGGGGATTATCTCAGTCAGTACTGAGCAAGAGAAACCAATACACTACATAGAGGCAGTTAGGAGAAGAGAAAATAAAAACAGAATTACTTTTTCAGGAAAATACTGATTGTGCAACTACTACATGAACATAAAATAAGAGAAAGAAAAATTTGAGAAGTGCAATAAAGGAAAATAATTAGATTCTCAAGTATACTAAGTCATATTTGTTGGAATTAAGCACACAAAAATCAAAAGACTGCAACACAAGATGTCTCTCTATAAAACTAAAGAGACCCAGTGCTGCCTCTCTCCCGTATCTGTTATATTGATTTCATAAGCCCCCTCTTAGGTCAAAGGATCTAATGTCTCCAGCTGCCTTAAATGAAAGAAACAATCTCATGAATAAGTCACCAGGAAATTAATAGCTTAATATCTTATTCCTAAGCTTTATTATTGTTCTTAAAGAGTTGATTAGAGAGGCGGTTTTAACCCAAAGAAACTTTCTCCATGAGATAGTTTTCTTGACCCAAACTTTCTGGTGACATCATTGTTGTCATCTTTGCAGTTGTGAGCATGTCCAGTGAGGGTGTAATCAGTGTTTCAAGAAATTTGAATAATACTTTATCCATATTAATGAAATATATTTATTTTAATCACTATAATCCAATAAGATATCATTTTATCGATACAGAAGCTGAACCTCAAATTACTTGTCAGAGGTGCCTCCAATATAAGGTGGCAGATCTGATTTCCAACCCAGGCCTTGTGATCCCCGAGTCCACATTCTTCTTCGTAGGCACAGTGCACCCTCCGTACTCAAGATACACTGCTTCCTTAGGGGCTGGTCTGTGGTCCCAGATAACAACTCTGGGACATGAAGAAGGCCCGGTAGGAAGAGCTGTAGGTCAGACAAGTAACGTCTTAGCAAAAAGAGATCATGGATGAGAAAATACTCTCTCTTCTTTTCACGAGCACTTGAAGAAATCACTCCGGAGAAAGTAAAATTATATGGTTAAAAATGTTGGAAAGCATTCCAGATGCACACACATGTATGCTAGTTGCTTCCTCTTGGCTCACACTGGTACATGGACTGGGTTGGCCTATCTCCCCTCAAGAAGACTGAGTCTATACCTTCAAGAGGGGGTGACTGATTTCTTCCTGGAAAGGCATCAGAAAACAGCTGGCATCTGAACTGCATCTTGAAGAGAGAAGAGTTGACAGGTTGAGAAAAGGAACACAGTCACTTCTGTGACTTAAGTACATCTATTGTTACATGCTTTGGAGGAATTAAGTGAAGTTAAAGTATTAGGAGAGGCCAGCTGGTTTCTACAGAAGGCTCCTGGTGGTAACATTTCACTGTATGGGTTGACAGGTGTAATCCTGCAAGCTTTCCAGAAGGAAGGATAACACAGCACTGCAACTTCCCAAAAGAGGAATTTGGGGAAAGGATGGAACATTTGAGAAATCTGAATGGCTATGGAGAAAAAAACGTGGGAGAAAATGTTTTAAACAGGAAAAATATAAAAGGTCTGGAAACAAGTTTATAAGATAAAAATCATTTGCAGAAAGATAATGATGCTTAAAAGAAGAAAGAACTTGGCACGTTCTGAACACTGATGTATTGACCAAATACAATGTAATGCTCGCATTATGCTGAACCATGGTAACAATGTGTCTTGTCATTTCCGTTTAAGCCCCACAATTCAATCCAAAATGAGATACACAACCCCAAGGGGAATATTTCTCCTCCATAGAATAATATTCCATAGTCTGAATGTAGCACGGCTTATTTATCTGTTCACCTGCTGAAGGACATCTTGGTTGCTTCCAGATTTTTGCAATTATGAATATAGCTACTATAAACATTAATGTGCAACATTTTCTGTGAACAAGTTTTCAATTCCATCGAGTAAATACCAAGGAATGCAATCACTAGATTATATGGTAAAAACCCTGCTTAGTTTTGTAAGAAACCACCCACTGTCTTCCAAAATGGATACACCATTTTCATTCCCACTAGCAAGGAATGAAAATCTATATTGCTCCACATCATAGTCGGCATTTGGTGCTGTCAATGCTCTGGATTTGGCCATTTAATAGGGCTGTAGTAGTTTCTCATTTTAATTTGCACAATATGAAGCATCTTTTCATATACTTACTTGCCATCTACACAAGTACATGGCTTCTTTGGTAGGAGTTTGTGTGGATACTTGGCACTTTTTAAAAATCAGGTTGTCCTTTTTATTAGGGAGTTTTAGTATATTTTTGAATAACATTCCCTTAGCAGATGTCTTCACAAATATTTTCTTCCAGTCTTTGGCTCATCATTCCCTTTTTTGGGGGGGGAGGGCAGGGAGACAGAGTGTCACTTTATTGCCCTTGGTAGAATGCCAAAGCATCATAGCTCACAGCAACCTCAAACTCTTGGGCTTAAGCGATTCTCTTGCCTCAGTCTCCTGAGAAGCTGGGACTACAGGCGCCCACCACAACACCCAGCTATTTTTAGAGACATGGTCTCACTTCAGCTCAGGCTGGCCTCGAAACTATGAGCTCAAGCATTCCTCCCACCTCAGCCTTCCAGAGTGCTGGGATTATAGGCATGAGCCACTGTCTTTCACAAAAGAGTTTCTAATTTTAATGAAGTCAAGGTTATCAGTTATTTTTTTCATGGATTGCACCTTTGATGCTACACTTAAAAAGTTATCAAACATAAGGTCATCTTGGTTTTCTCCTAGCTTCTAGAAATTTTATAGTTTTGCCTTTAACATATAGGCTTATGAACCATTTTCAGTTAACTTTTATCAATAGTCTAGGTTTTTTAAAAAGCTGGTTTCACTTAAAGATCTAGAAGAAGTAGCAAAAATTGTTTTATTGAGTCTCAACCTTTGATTACAAGTCTTTTCAATATTCTATGAGACAAAACAAAATGTCCCAGCACAGCACTTGTGCCATACACAGAGTCAGAAGGTCATCTTCAGGGATAGACGCACACTATTGTTTGGCAAGCTGAACCAGGGGCTTTTTTGTAGGATACCACTTTCCCTTCAAGAACTGACTGGCAGAGAAAACATGATTATTCAGAGATTCTAAAGTGGTGGTTCTCAACCTTCCTAATGCTGCAATGTATTTTCATTGTAAAAAAAAAGGGTCGCAACCCACAGTTTGAGAACTGCTGTTCTAAAGAATGAACAGAGAGCGTGCCACTTCAAGGAGAGCTAACAGCATTTATTCCCAATGATAAAATTCAAACTTTCAAGCAAAAGTTAGGGTTCGGGTAAATTATATATTCCATGATGAGCTTGACAGCGTCCCATCCTTAAAGATTTTTTTCTGATGAGACTGATGGTGATAAGCAAATGAGAGGTATTGATATCATATAATGAGATACTTCATTACTTGGAAGATTGGCATAACTCAGTTAACCAGTATTTTCCAAATGACCAATGTATGTCACAAAAATGTTACAAAACCACTCATGAGTAAAAGATCCACCCAAAGGACAAGATAGATTTTAACATAACAAAATGTGAAAAGTTAATTGATGTGATTTCACATTCTGCATTAAGAGTAACATTTAAAAAACTATCACTCGCCAAGTGTTGGTGCAGTATCAATGGAGATTATCCATCATTATCTGAAAATCCTGTTAAATATTCCTCCCTTTTCTAACACCCCTGTATGGGCCAGATTTCCTTCCTATCCTTAAAGCAAAGGAACACCTGCAACAGACTGAATGCTAAGGCAGATACGAGGCTCTAGCTATCTTCTACTAAGACACACATTAAGGAAATTTTCAAAAATATAAAACAATGCCACTCTTCCTATTAAATTTTGACTTAAAAAGCAGTTATCTTGCACAAAAGTGAAGTATTTATGCTACCACGTGTTGGATTCTTACTTCTTTCTTAAATTAAGTAACTATTTTTATAATTTCTTGGTGTTAGTTTCCAATACATCAAGTACTCATAAGACTCACACAAACAAAACCTTTAGGGTAATATCTAGTAACGTGTGGCTGCTGAATGCTAGAAATATGACTCATTTGAACTGAGACACGCTGGAAGCGTGACATATACGATGGATTTCAAAGACTTAGTATAAAAAAAGAACATAAAATTCTCTAAATTTTTATGTTACTTACATGTTGAAACAATACTTTGAATGTATTGGGCTAGATAAAATACATTAATTTAACCTTTTTACTCTTAACGTGGCTAATGGACAAATTTTGATCACATTTGTAGCTTGCAATGTTTATTTGCATTATATTTCTTTGGGGCATTACTGGTCTATAAAGGTAAGTGAACAGACAAGTTGATGGAAGAAAACCAAAACTATAGATAGTGATATTTGGGAGACCCAACAGGACACAGAATGACTCTACAGGGGAAACCATCACAATCGATAAGACCAGAACAGAGATTCACTCAAGTACAAACAGGCAGGAACGTTCACCATGGATTTGTGGAAACCCTCTAACATGAAAGTTAGAGACTAATGAAATAAAAAAATACACATGACTGTGAAAAGACAGTGCACATAGCAAAGGAAAACGTCAAAAACACTTTACCAAATATCCTCAGGGAGATGAGAAAGCACAGCATCCACAGACAATAGCTTTGTGTGTATGGAATGAAGGAACATTCAGAAGCCAATGAAGAACTCTTAGAAATCAAAATTCGGAAGATATAAATGAAAGCTGATAGAAAGTTAAAATAAACCTTGGAAAACATCACAGAGAGATCAATAAGAAAAAGGAAAATAAGGGTGGGAGAAGATTAGAAGAGTCCGCAAGGTCCGAAATTCAAAATAACAGAAGAACCAAAAAAGATGATTAAAAAGTTGTGTGTGTGTGTTCAGGAGAAGGATAAAGAAACAATGTTTCCCAAACTTGAAAGATAAGTCTACAAGTTGCAAGGCTCTAATAAATGCCCCAAATACACAGCACAATGAATGATTTAAGAACCCGTACACATCATGAAATTTCAAAGCCTGGGGGAGACAAGTATGGGGGGGCAGCAAAGATGCTAAACAGGTGGTCTTCTCACCAATAAAACTGAGAGCAACACACTGCTTTCAAAATTCTGAAAGACAAAGACTTCCACCTTGAATTTCAAACCTTCGTCATCGAGTGTGAGTAAAGAACAGACATCGTTATTATGTAAAAGTCAAATAAATTTTATACATCTATATATTTATATTTATATACAATATATATACCCCCTGAGAAACCTTTCCCAGGAATCTGAGATCCCAGAAATTCCAGATATGTCAGAAATATATTTAAAGGAATTGAAACCATTATTAAATCCAGGAAAGTAAAAAATGTGCTCAGCTTTGAACAGTATTTTGTCATCACACAATGTGGAGACAGTATTGATTGCACCAAAACTTTTAACTAATGAAGCAGAACAAATGGGGAGGTTGGCTAGAGGCTGTGAACTGGGAGGAAAGAATGAAAAAGAGCTACGGTTTTCATCATAGATCAATTGAAAAATGCCTTAAATTTTAAAAATCAAGAAACAGTCACTCAAACACGTTGCTGAGAAATAAGAAACAATTAAGAAAGTTAAAAGTGGTTGTCCCCAAAGAGTAGGTAGAGGTGGGGTGTGAAATTGCCACTGTTTGTTAAAAACTCTGTAATACGTAGAGTTTTGTTTTATTTTGTTTGTATTGTTGGGGATTCATTGAGGGTACAAAGAACCAGGTAACACTGATTGCATTTTTCAGGTAAATTCACTCTTATAATTGTGTCCCGTCCCCTAAAGAGATGTGTCACACATCATGACCCCTAACTTCCTCCCTCCTCCCCTCTCTCCCGTGTACTAGGTCAACAATTGTCCTCATATCAGAATTGAGTACGTTGGATTCTTGCTTCTCCATTCTTGCAATGCTTTACTAAGAAGAATGTGTTTCAATTCCATCCAGGTTAATACAAAAGACATAAAGCCTCCATCTTTTTTAGTAGCTGAATAGAATTCCATGGTGTACACATACCACAGCTTGTTAATCCATTCCTGGATTGGTGGGCATGTAGATTGCTTCCACAATTTGGCAATTGTAAATTGATCTGTGACAGTCTAGTACAAATGTCCTCCCAAAGAACTCAAATTAGACCTCCCATTTGATCCTGCAATCCCATTACTGGGCATCTACCCAGGAGAAAAAAAAATACATAGAATTTTAAATGGCTTACTTCAATGAGTTTAAAATTAAATTTAAAATATTGTATATAACAAAAAGGAGAATACATATTTAACTTGACAAATGACACGCATTTACCAGACACATAGATAAATGCAAGGAGGAGGTTATAAATTTTTTATTGACAAAGCAAACCAATCTATGAAAAGCTAAGATGATCCAATAAATTTGTAAATTGTGTGAATAAATTTCCTGTCCATTTTTTTATTGTTGTTTCTTTTTTGTTTTAAATCAAACATACTGGGAAGTAAAGATAACCCATTTAAAGTTTACCAGGGATTACAAATTGGAAACCCCAGGCTGATCTAGCCTGGAGACCTATATTGTTTGGATAATACAGAGTTTGGTTTTTTCCTTCATTGTTTAAAGATCAGGTCTGACCACATAAGAAAACAGATTGCTGCCCTCTCTTATAAAAACAAAAGTCTGGCACTGGGCAGTCTGCATTCTGTCTAGGTAATCACCAGCCACTGCTGGGCAGGGCCAGCCCAGCATCTCCACAACATTGAGTATCACACATTTCACTATCAAATAGTGTATATTTCTCTGCACATACTCCTATAAATAATAGGAGACAGACCAAGAAGATCTCTTATTTCAAGAATAATCAAAAACATCACAAACATTTGGAGATATGAAGAAAAGTCTCATTGTCTAAAACGCAACAGATGTTTATTTCACTTACCTAACTTCTGTAGTCATGTGTCTAAGACTCTTCTAAGAGTTTTAAAAGATGATAGGCTTGAACAGACTCATAACTTTCAAAGATCCATTCATTTTTGTTCTATCCGGCAAGCTGGCCTTTATACAGCTTTTCCTATATCCCTGCACAGCTTTTACATATATATTATGTGATATACGCAAATGGCATTAAAATAAGCAGAAACAGCACATTTTTAAAACTGCCTCCTTTTTCCTATATAATATATAACCTAACACAGTAAGAATGTTAAGAATATAGGAGTGCTTTCATATTTTTCTTCATTTTATGGTATGCTTATGAAACATAATGGAATTCTATTCATGCTAAAAGTCTGCAAGGTAGAAACCTTATAACGAAGAAGAGGAAGGACCCAGGCAGTGTAACTTTAAAACAAAGACTTTATAATAGTTTTATTTACATGCCACGGGACAATCTCCAAATGACCTCTGCCTTCGGAATGCCGCATTAGAATCAACAGCAAGAGAAAAGGTAGACATCCTAATGCATGCTCTCCTTGGCATTATTCATGACAAGAGTTCCCTGCTTTCTCAGACAAGGTTCAAAATGCCAGCTTTAACTATATAGCAAATTTTAATAGGAATTTTCTAAATGGGTACCCTAAGAAGGCTGCAAGGATTTCTTTTTCTGTAGCACATTCAGAATGATGCTGGCTACTTCTCACCTGGCCCCAGGAGTAAAGTCTCCTCAACCGATTTCCTTTCATCTCTGCTATATTTGGACTTATGCTGAGTTAACCACTCCCCTAACGGGGTTGGAACCAGAATAAGAATATTGTGTTTACAAGACATCAAAGTATGAACAAGAAAGCTCTGAAGGCTTCCATGCCTTGGTTATAGAATTACTCTGCCAAAAGGGAGCCCACCCACCCCCAATCCCAACTCCAGCTGGAGGGATGGTAACAAGGAAGTGGTTTGAAAAGGAGAAAATGCAGTCCTGGAACAACCGTTTCCAATGTAAACTGAAAAATGTCTTTGAGGTCTTCAAAACTCTCAGGGAATTTTTACAAACATGCATCAAATGAACATGATAGAAATATTGCTATGCAAATAATACTTAAAATTGTTGAACAGTAGTAACATCGATTGGACCAACAGGCTATGTATTGTTCTTGGAATGCTTAGGGGTGAGTAGATGATATATTTCTTTCTATCCAGAGAGAAAAGAACCCGTCAAGAAGTAGACTAATGTATCAGAGTGGTTCTGCAAAGGACAAGGGAACAAGAAGCCACAGTTATGCTCATAAACTACTTAACAAAATCACTGTTAATATTTTTCACATTAAACTATAAAACCCAGATTGATAATCCTTTTGTAATATGGAACTTTAATCCTTCTTTCCTAGATGCCATTTTCCAACTATAAAACATCTAAGCTAGGTATTTGGGGATTGTTTTTTTAATGATGCTATAATATATTAGGCTTTAACTTGATTCTCTCAAAGACTTAATTTTAAAAATCAAAACGTACCAAATAGATCCAAAAGTCTACTGAAAAGGCTTCCCTTGTCTCCAGGGTAAGAAAATACCTTAGAAACATTCTATATTAACTTTAAAAGCAAAAGCCTTAGTAAAGTTGTAACTTTCAAACCAGCACATCTTGAAAGAGATGTAACTTCAGAGCAATATAGGAGGGTATTACCTGAACAACCGTAACATGTAAGAAAATACCTCAAAAACATTCTATCTTAATTTTAAAAATAAAAGCCTAGTAAAGTTATAACTTTCAACCAGCGCATCTTAAAAGAGGTGTAACTTCAGAGCAGTATAGCAGGGTATTACCTGAACATGTCATTGGATATAGAGCTATGGTGTCCAACCTCCGGGCCAGTACCAGTCCATCTTAGGAACTGGGCCAAACAGCAGGAGGCAAGCAAAACTTCACCTCCCACTACGTCCCATCACCCCCAGATGGGACCTTCTAGTTGCAGGAAAACACGCTCCAACTCCCACTGGTCCTGCATTATGGTGAGTTGTACAATTAGTCCATTATATGCTACAATGCAACTAACAATGATAGAAATAAAGCACGCAATAAATGTAACGAGCTTGAATCATCTGAAATCATCTCCCCCTACCCACCACCAAAGTTTGTGGAAAAACTGTCTTCCAGGAAACCATTGTCCCTGCTGCCAAAAATGGTGGGGACCACTGATATATAGAGGCAAAGCCAGATAACCGTGGATGTGGACAGTCCTCTAGTTTCATTTAACATCACCTTTCAGGCTTCTCTATCACCTGCAGCACACCACCCTGTAACCATTCTTCTATTGCTCTGAGAAACTTGGAAGACTGAAATCCCTTCACCTTCCCCACCACCACTCATCCGTGAGTATTGTAGGCATATGTGGGAGGGGAGGGGGACGAGAAAGCAGACGTTGTCAAAGGCAGGGCATCATGATGTACTGAGTATCAGAATAGTGCCTGGGTAGCTGAGACCCCTACACAAGGAATGTTACCAGCACTCCCAAAATCCACAGAGCCAATCAATTGATTTATTTGTACTAACAAAGAGTTTCTGCTTTTAGGACATATCACGCCCTGATCTTGTCTCTTTCCAAGCATAATCCTGAGAAAGTAAGACCCAGCCAATTCAGAACAATTCCATTTGGCTTGTGATTCTGGGAGCAAAGCAGCATTCTGCACAGCTTTATTCCCAGTGCCCTCCCCATGGAGATGCACAGCCGCCCACACACACTAGGGGTAGAGGAATGGGAAAGGGTAGATATTTCTTGCCTGGGAAAAAAGCCAGAGTGAAAGTTTGGGAGGATATAAACACATAACCGCTACTGGAGAGCCATGGAAACCTTCTCCCCAAGCAAATGTGCTTTGCTATAAACTTTCCTTGCCCCTAACAATATTTAGTGCTGGGTTAAAGCAAATATTTTAAAATCTACAAGCATGTGCTGTTTAACATACCTAAAATTAAAAACAAACAAATCCCCCCTTATTGCCTGTCTAAAACCACCAACACATCCACTCTTTATCATCACAGATATTTATGAAGTAGCTACCTACTGGGGATACGAACCATTCCACGAGCTTTCCCTTGCTTGTTCTGCCAGGACCCGAAACCGAGGGTCCCATGAAACACTTGAAATTAAGCAGGACGTGGTACACACAGACAGAGGGCTCCTGAATGCCCAAGACCTTAACAAATGCCAGAGCTTTCACAGGACCACAGTTTACCCTGACATTCTCACTCTTCCAGTCACCTAGATCAGCCACTCTAAAACTCCTAAGGAACAGAGTTAATCCCGCTCTCAGGAAGTCCTGTAACAGGTTTCTTAACAGGAATGAGAGTCTACACCCTCGACCCCAGACCCCAGTTCTCCGGGAGTTAGAGCAGCTGGATACCTTCACTATAAGACCACCCCCACATCCTTTATTCTTTTGGTTTTCAAATCCTCTCCTACCAGCGTACAGCCAATTTTACTTATTTTTAAAGATTTGTCTGCCCTTTCTTAATCTCTGTATATCTGTCCATTCACAAAATGACAAGTGGATGCACACGTGCTGCTTTCCAGTCCTTCCTTATGAGGCCCAGTTACACACATAATGTTGGCAACCTAAATTTAAAGACAAAAACAAACAAAATAAATAAATAAACCAACCCTACTCTGCTGCATATTCAGTCAGTTATGGCCCTGGGTCCTTCATTTCTCATCTGTAATAAGCTCTCCCCTACCAGTCTGCGTCTATCTACTTCACTGCCCTGGACATTTATGTTTCTTAGAGCTCCTTAAAGCAAAGTTCTTGGGTGAGCCTTCATAAAGGTTACACTATAAAACAAAAACCTTCCAAATTCTTCTGTTAAATAAATCTAATTTTTCATATGTACAGTAATCTGCCCCTAAATTCCCTGTTGGTTAGTACCTTTCACCTTGAGAAACTGAAACATTACCACATGCTTATGAAATATCTTTCCAATGTGCTACGATCATCATCACTTTAAATTATCCAACATGCTCACTTTGGGGAAACCCAGAAATATAGTGGCCGTGCCAAGGACTTGTTCCTGCAGTCACTTAGCAGAAGTTCTGGGATGCTGCAGTATTAACATCTCATGTCCTGCTAACCAACCAATTTTTAATTCAAAGCAAGAACCAAAGTGGAATGGAGAGAGATGAAAGCGTTGTCTTTCTTTAAAGGGAAATGCATGAAAAGATGAGGGAATGTTCAAGAATTTAATATTCTTTTGTTTTTTTTTTTTTTTTTGAGACAGAATCTTACTCTGTTGCCCTGGGTAGAGTGCCATGGCATCATAACTCACAGCAACTTCAAACTCCTATATTCAAGGGATCCTCCTGCCTCAGCCTCCCTAGCAGCTGGGACTATAGGCACCTGGCTAGTTATTTTATATTTTTTAGTAGAGGCAGGTTCTTGCTTCTGATCAGGCTAACTCCTGAGCTCAAGCAACCCACCTGCCTCAGCCTCTCAGAGTGCCAGGATTATAGGAGTGAGCCACTGCACCTAGCCACTTTAGTATTTTTAAGAAAAACCATACAGATAAATGTAACTATTACTCCATAATTTTGTTTTCCCTTCCTTGGGTAGAATAACCTCCAAACACGATAGAAAGGATTCTCTAGAGCAGGGTCCTCAAACTTTTAAACAGGGGGCCAGTTCACTGTCCCTCAGACTGTTGGAGGGCCAGACTATAGTTTAAAAAACAACTATGAACAAATTCCTATGCACACTGCACATATCTTATTTTGAAGTGAAAAAACAAAACAGAAACAAATACAATCACACCGCCTCATGTGGCCCACGGGCTGCAGTTTGAGAACCCTTGCTCTATAGTCTCAAGTCAAGTGATTGCTATGCCACAACAAGGTACACACAGTTGAAACCTTTATGGCAGTCTGAACATACCGCCCAGAAGCATCTTATAGGTAATCAGACCATTGAGTCATCTATGGACCTGTTGGAGCATGTTCATAAGTGGCTGATTCTCTTATTCTGAGCATATGGCAGAATCACACTTTTCGTCTACAGCCATACCATCCTGAATGCGCCCGATCTCGTCTGATCTCAGAATCACACTTTTCTATCTACTTGAACTTAAGTATGACCATGTAAGTGGCCAACAAAATGTGAGAAGTAACATGGGTCTTCTCTGTGCAGAAGCTGTAACAGCCAGTGTATTCATTCTTCTCTTTTTTCTGCTTCTGAAATCATGGAAACTTGTGTCAAGATGTTTAAGATGAAGGCTTCATCAGCCTGGGGCTCTGATGAAGCAATGAGTAGGTTTTCATCATTGACTCATGGGCTCAAGCATGACTGTGAAATAAACTGTTACTTTAAGCCACCGAGGTTTTCAAATTACTGCACCATAATCTTCCCTGACTTACACTACAACTAATTTTAAACACCAACATCTAAGGCACTGTATGCTGTGCCACTTGTGTGTCGAACGCAAAGACAAGAATCAGACCCAGGTCTTGCCCTCAAAAAGTATTTAAGTGGAGAGAGAAACCAGTGCAGTGATGTATGAAACTCCAGTTGCTATCTTTTGAAAGCCCTCTGAAGCAGTATGTGCCAATATCACTAAGTAAAGGAGAAGGTGAGAGCACTCTACTTTCCAAAGAGAGGCAACAGCATGAGTAAAGGACAAAAATCTTGCAGACAATATAGGAGATAGCTGAGTGAGGCTGGAACATAGATTACAGGAACCAATCAAAGAAACAAGGTTGGGAATACAGGTGCAACAGGGCTCGAATGCTATGCCATAAAAACTTTAACAGAGCCAAAAACAAAACATTGTGTCAAACACAATCTAAGTGCATTATATATATTCTTCTTCTAATTCTCATAGCCCAATGAAGTAGAAGCTATTATAATTCCCATTTTACAGATGACAAAACCAGGTACAGATAGAGTACGCTGCCCTAGATCACACACAAGTAGCAAAACAAAGACTTGAAGCCAGACAGTCTCGCTCTAGAGCTGAGATATTAACCACTGCACTGTACTTCTACCAGCAGAACTTTAGTAGACTATCTAGTCTTCTGTAATAGGGGATGAAATTCATTTGTACTTTAGGAGAGTTCCACAGTCAGCATCATGCTCACGAAGATTAGTTTAACCATATGCAAATGGATCAAAGAATAAAAGACATTGTGCCTAGGTAGATGTATCTTTTAAAAATCACACTAATCAGGTGAAAGATGAGGAGTCCATATACCGTGATAGTAACTAATACCTATGAATCAATCCAGAAATCTGTGATAGATTGTGGCAGAAACAATGCCCTGGGGCTTCTGACACTAGGTCACAAGAGGCCTTGAAGCTCCACCTGACTGTCCCGAAGGAGCCCTGAGCGACTTTGTAAGTAGTACAAACACTACTACAGAGCTAAGAGGCTCTGTCGAAAGCCCTAGGATTTCACAGAAAAGGTCCCAGCCATCCCTAAAGAGGTGCCAGGCAAATGATTTAAGCCATCTTAGACCTTCCAGACCAGCCAGCAGCCACATTAACACTCTTTTGGACAGAAGAATACGCCATCCCAATTGTGTCAAATTCCTTACCCACCAGCCAAAGAGAAACAATAAAGTACATACCCTGGGCCAATAAGTTTTAAGATAGTTTACTATGCTGGAGTAAATAACTAAAACACAGTGGTTATTAAAGGAACTCTGATGACCAACCAACTACATCAATCACTCAGGCCACCCAGCCCCTTACTTCACCTGGAATGAATAAGAATCTGCACATATGAGCCTGAGAACAACATCTCCAGCAAGTCTCACCACCCTAACTGCTTCTTACTCATGTCAAGGTTTGAGGAGTACTGTCATATGCAAAGTTATAAACCATCTACACAATATAAGTGGAACCAAAAAGGGCTGGTTCACCACAAAATGAGTGATACGTGGGAAACTTAGCCTGTCACTGGTCTCCTGCTCTCTCCAGTTTTTTACACCCTGGCTGCCGTCCAAATCACCTGGGGAACTTGGAGAAGTTGCCAAAGTCCTCAGTCCTCAGCCCCACCCCACGCCAATTGCTGGAAGAAGTGCCCAGGTGTTTCTTCTACATAGCCAGGTTTGAGAGCCACTGGCCTAGTTAACCAGTCATATTTTATGACTTTATGAGCAAAGAAGGTAGAATATAAAGCCTTCCTTAAACAGATTAAAAAAAAAATTTGTTTTAGCTTGATTACTTAAAACTGTAGAGATAATAATCCCTAGGCAACCACTTGGGTAAAACAGATCTGAAAGAAATAGTACTTTTTCAACAAGACCAACAACAAATCTGAAATGACTTGTATATTATTTTGGTCCAACATATTTTAAATATATAAAGTACATTTTTAAAATCTCGGAGTGTTTCAGGAAACAATTTAAAGCATATGACTTTCAGGAGATTTTTATTTCTGCTTTAAAAATATCTGTTGGAAAAACAGAATGCTAAACAGCATTTAAAGGGAAAATGTAACTGTTTAAAAGCTTAGCTTATATACAAAAACACCACCACAGAGACTGTCTTTTCTTACTGAGCTAATATTAAAACTTATTTTCAAATACAAAGAATTCCAGAATGGAATCTGAAGAATATTAAAAACCCCTCAGCCTTTTGTAACAAAGCTTTGCCATTGTCCAATTCTCAGTGGTGGGAAAAAGCACTCAGGAGGTCAAAGGCATAGGAGAGCGGGCTGCTTTATTTCCTGTAAGACACACATTCTCTCTGAACACTGTTAACATTCAAAGATTAGAAAATGAGGTCATCAATGATAAACGTAATTGTCTCAGTGGCTGTCTTCTCAGCCTCCTCATCAATAGCTCGCTGAGTGTGAATAGAAATGACCAAAACACTTCAATCGATATTTATTACTCACTCAGCAAAGAGTACCTACTATGTGTATGTGACAGGTGGTAACGGGTCAGATGAAAGGAAACTGCCCATGGAGAACACTGAACCAGATGTATCACTTTGCTTATTGTACCCAAGTGGGATTCTCCTAGAAAGGTATGAAGTTTCACTTTAAAGTGGAAATTTAGCCAGAAAATATAGATCTTTCATACAAACATGAAGCAGTCCTCCAATAGTCCGATGGGTTTACATGGCATGTTCAAGTTATTTTTCTGACCCCTGTCACTCCCCTGTGCCAAATCCATGTGTGGTTGGAATGGATCCAGTGTAGTCTGTGAAGTGGGGTTTTTAATCAGGATGTAGTTCACAGACATTAAGATCCTACATTTCCAAATAGAGATCATGAAGGCAATTTAAAAATGTCCTATGTTCTGCTCTAAAGAAAAGATAGCATTGAAGTTAAGAGAGTATATTTTCAATGTATTCATTATCTGTCCCCAATAGTCCTCAGACATCCAAACAATTCCCACTGACTTTGCAGATTACTTTACCGCTCAGCCCTTAACTTGCCCCAGTAGAGAGATTAACCGAAATACTTTTTGTGAGGATTCCTGAAATAACACTGGTGAATTAATCACGACCTACAAATTATTACAGCCACAGCTGAAACAAAGTCTAATACAAAACGTGCTATTAAAAAGTCAGATCCAGAAAAATTAAGAAAATTCTCAAAGAGGTTGACAGACTGCAAATTTAATAAAATCAGAGTCAGAAAGGCATAAAAGAAAATTAAATTAGATGCCTCAGGTTATGTGATAAGGATGCAGTATTTTTAATTTTTCAGACTTAAAGACTATTCCATCAGCACTTTCCTCGCTCCTATGCTGAGCAGGAAGGCTCTTTTACAGACCACTTTAAAAGATAAATTAGAGAGCATGCGGCTGTATAATTTAGAGAAGTAAATTTGCTCTTGTTAGAGTTTAAGAAAATACTATGATCTAGCATCAGTAATACCTGTCTTGTGAACTGTAGGGAGGGATTACTTCACTTATCCTAGTTCTACAGAGTGGAACTATTTGCTAGTTGTTAGGGTGACTATTTGCTAAAGAAACAATAGTGATAGTTAATACGGCAACACAAAATGATGTAGAAACAACTCCTTATCCATCCCCCAGTATAGATAGAGAAACAGAATAAATATATATATGCATATATTACAGAATATATATATATATACACACACATATATGTGTGTGTATGTGTGTACATATATATAGTTTTGTTTTTATTTGAGGCAGAGTCTCACTCTGTCACCCCAAACAAAGTGCCATGGCGTCACAGCTCACAACAACCTCAAACTCCTGGGTTCAAGCAATCCTCTTGCCTCAGCCTCCCAAGTAGCTAGTACTACAGGTGCCTGCCACAATGCACAGCTAGTTATTTTTATTTTTTATACAGATAGAGTCTTGCTTTTGTTCAGGCTGGACTCAAACTCCTAAGCTCAGGCAATCTGCCTGCCTCCCAAGTATGTATTTTATAAAATCCAAAAGACCAACTGAGTGGTCGAGAGACACATAGAATGTTGACAACTGACTTATATTATAGCGTCTTCTAACCAGAGTAAGAGGTACCAGGGTTGTCTCTAAGTTATTAATCTTTGTATCTCACCCAGGCCCATCAGCACAGAGCCCTCCACACAATAGGAGTGTTGATTTGATCTCTCTTTTAAATGGGCGCTCTCACTAATGACAGTTGGTGATACGGTCTGTGATAGTGAAACAAGGAGTCAGGCCCTTGCAGAGTAAAAACAAGTAGCTACCTAAGCTGACATTTTTCTAATCACCGATGAGGCATGGTGTATGTAGGATTAAAAACATTCTGCCTCCTCTTGAATATTATACCAATCAGATTTTCGCTGCTTGTTTCTTTGTGCTATTATTTAAGAAAGTCTTTGTGCAGGGTTTGTGGAAATGAAACCAAATTAAAAGATTAAAAACTAAGAGATGGTCAAACAAAATGTATACATTTAAGTTGGAGGAGACATAACTAGGAGAGAGAGGAAATGCTTCCCCTAGGAAGCAATAATAAAACACCTGGTATCTGTATTATTTAGCAGGTTAGCAAAGGGCTTTCACAAGCAATATGTCATTCATTCTGTCCACATGATGAGGACTGTGGCCTCCCTGAGCAAAACAGAATATTCAGGCTCAAAGAGTAAACAGCAAGTGGCGGCACTGAGGTAGGAATCTGGGCTGTGTCTCCTGTTCCAAGTGGCACTATCTACCCTGGACCAAAAATAGCTCCCTTCCATGAAAGGCTACAGCCAATGATCTCCCAGTTTAGCATCTTCTATGTCTTAAATTGTCATGATTACAGAAGAAAGGACAGCAACTCACTTTACACCACCTCTCACAAGTCCAGAAAAACAAATAGCTTATACCACCATCACTCTAATGAGTAAAACAAAGGAGAGATCTCCATAAATTTCTAGAATTCCTTAAGAAGATAAACATCATCTATGTGAATAATTTAGATGCAGCCTTGCTTTTGAATCACTCAGAATTACTTCCAGATCATGCCTTTTAATCTTACAGTGACCACTGGCATAAGTTTTTATTAGATTTGAACAATAGTGTTTCTAGGATAATCATGACAATCTCCATTACCAAGTTTCTTAGGTACAAATTAAGTAGTTCATGAACTGCTTAAGCTCTACATTATGATTTTGTTCTTGTAACAAGAGATGTATATATTAAAGCATTTTCTCCTGATTCATGAAGAAATTCATTTTGAGAGCCTATTTACTTAAAAAAGATCATTTACATGTAAGAATTCAAAATTCATATCACATATCATAATCATTCTTCAATTAATCAAATTTGATGAGGAATTCTAATAAGGTCTCACAATTAAGCCTTTTATATATTAAAAAACAATATAGCAATCACCATCTAATGTGTAAGACCTAACCACTGCAAAGATGATGTTCTAAATTTGAACTTGAAAAGAAAACCCATCAGTATGCCTGCTTGATTTTTTTTTTTAATCTATTCATGTAGGTTAATTACCTGACACTCATTAAGATGACTCTGGGCTTCTTCAAATTTCTGACCATATTAACCTCTCCAACTAATCCTTATTAGAAAAATATTAAAGAATGTTCATTGCTATTACAAATTGAATCTGAAATGATGAAACAATTATCAAATAAATGGAGTAGAAAACGAGGTTATATGCATGAGAAGATTCAATGCATCAAATATTTTGCTTCCATTATTAGAAAATACAGGTCTTAAGGTCTATATCCAGGAAATGTACTTAAAAATCAGTCCTTGAAACAAATTTCTCCACTCTTGTACAATGGGTTAACAAACAAAAACCTCAAGTTTATTAACAGGCTTATTCATGAAAAAAAGAAATCTTACTTGAAACAACAAGAAAGAATCAACTATCTAGCTCAGTAATTCTACATATAGCAAGTATTTATGATTATGACTCTCACATTCCATATAACTCATTTTGTCAATAAAATGGGAGAGAGAGGTTGGTCAGTATGGATAGAATAATGGTCAACATCACAAAAGCATGAATAATGGATGAAATGTTACTTTTAAAAACTGAAATCTTATCGCTTCAGTTCTAGGACAGAAAAGGAAATACAAAAAAAAAAAAAATTTCTTCTACAGATAAACTTAATTGGAAAATTGTCCTAGAGCAAAAAGAACAAAGCTGGAAGCATCATACTAGTAGACTTCAAAACAAAGCTATAATGAAAATAGCATGGTACTAGCATAAAAACAGACAAATAGACCAGTGGAACCCGGGAATTAATCCACACATGTACAGACAAATGATTTTTTAAATAAAGATTCCATGAATGTTCATGAAAGAAAGGACAGTAACTTCAACCAACAGTGCTGGGAAAATTGGATATAGTAAGAATGAAATTAGACTCCCATCTCTCATCCAGTACAAAAGCAAATTCTAAATGGGTTTAAGGCCTAAATGTGAGACCTAAAACTATAAAGCTACTATAAGAAAATGTAAGAGAAATACTTCAAGACATTGGTCTGGGAAAAGATTTCATGAATAACACCTCAAAGGCACGGACAACAAAAGTAAAAATAAACAGATGGGATTACGTCATATCAAAAAGCTTTCTGCACAGCAAACAAAACAATTAACAGAGTGAAAAGATAACCTACACAATGGGAGAAAATACTTACAAATTAGTTATCCAACAGGGGATTAATACCCAGAATATACAACGAACTCAAACGTCAACATGAAAACAATTTTTTCATTAAAAAAATGGAGAAATAATCTGATAAAACATTTCTCAAGAGAAGATAAAGTAATGGTCAAAAAATATATGAAAAAGTGCTCAACATCCCTAATAATCAGGGAAATGCAAATCAAAACCATGATGAGAGATCATCTCCCTTCAGTAAGCATGGCCATCATCAATCAAAAAGGTAGAAAAATAACAAACACTGGATACAGAGAAAAAGAGAACTCTTATATACTGTTGGTAAGAGTGTAAACTAGTACAGCCACTGAGAAAAACAGCATGAAGGTTCCCCAAAGCTACAAATAGAACTGCCATATGACCCAGCAGCCTCTCCACTGGGGAAGTCATCCAAAGGAAAGGAAATCAGTAAATCTAAGAGCTATCTGCATCCCTATTTTTACTGCAACTTTATTCACAATAGACAAGATACAGAATCAACCCAAGTCTCTATCAACAGATGAATCAATTTTAAAATGTGGTCTATATTCACTGTGGGATACTAGTCAGACATAAAAATGAATGAGACCCTGTCATTGTTCACAGCAACATTATACTGGAGGACATTATGTTAATTGATATAAGCCAGGAACAGAAAGTTAAACACCACACGTTCTCATACTCAAAAGCTTTAAAGAAGGTGATCTCACAGAAGTAAAAAGTAGAACAGAGGATACCAGAGGCTGGGAAGGATCGGAGAAAGGGAACTGTATGGAGAGATTTGTTTAAACACAGCCTTCACCAACTCACGTATCACCTCTGCAGTTTTATATATTATGAATAGAGTATTATCAAGGTATCTTAGAAATGTTCACTTAAGTTAAACCAGAAGCTAGACTGGCAAAACAAAAAAAGGTACACAAATTTAAATTCACAGAATCAAGAGAATGGGAGAATTAGGAGAAGGAGATTAAGAGAAAGGGCAGGAGATACTGGCAACAAATGACAAGTCAATTAAAATCCTTAACACAGGGCGGCGCCTGTGGCTCAAGGGGGTAGGGTGCCAGCCCCATATGCCGGAGGTGGCGGGATCAAACCCAGCCTTGGCCAAAAACTGCAAAAAAAATAAAATAAATAAATAAATAAATAAATAATCCCTAACACAGGGTTCTCCCAAAAAGGATTTTTAAAAAAAACTGTCTATGTTTTTTTCTTTCAAACTATAAATAGTCAATAGTCAAAGTGGAAGTAAAACTGGCCAATCATCTAGAAATCAAATTTATTAATGAGGTCTTTTGAATGAGAAAAATAGTTTACTCTCTAATCGACAGAAAAGAACAAGCGTGGCTATTGGCAGCACTGCCTGGATCCCTTACCAAGTTCTCCAGAAAGACCGTAACGAAGTTCCAGCAACATGCACGTCCACTGATCCAGGAGCTCCAGTGTAAGAAACTGGCCTAAGGAAATAACTGATGGATGCTGGCAAAATTGGAGGGACAGGTGTTTGTGACAAATTTTTTTTTAAAAAATATGTAACATGCAACAAACTAAATATCAAAGAAGTACTGCTTAAATAATTTTGTGATGTATGTGTACAATGTACTATTTACACAGATGAGCTCTTATGTAAATTCTACGTGACAGGTATTGTTCTAAGCATTTCACAATACTAATTTAATCCTCACAACAACCCAATTATATAGGAATCATAATTGTTGCTTTATTACAGATAAGGACATTGACGCTGCAGGGTAAATATCCTGCCCAAAGTTACAGCCAATCAGATGAATAGCTGGGATTTGGACCCAGACAGTCTAGCTCCACAGTCTGAGTTCTAAAGGTTATGTACAACATGTAAATGAATAATGGTTACCTCTGACAGTGGGAATACGGGTAGGGTTATATATTGTGCCTATATTTGTATTTTCTAATTTTCTAACTTGAACATGCATTTTTCTTATAAGAAAAAAATGTTTTTTAAATTCACAAATAAAAGAACTACCCAGGAAACCAGTAAGACAGGAAACGAACAGTCCAAGCCATCAAAGTAGAGATGATAATTACAGCTTCAAAATGAGAATCAAAAAAATAAATATGAGACAAATGCAGAAGGTCAAGACCTTATAATTTGGTGGTCTTAACTGGCAAATATCAAATACTCTAGAAGGCTCTTCCCATAACAGTAATTCTATGGTACATTAATAGATGTGCTGTGATAGGTGCAATCATTTACTTTTAAACCCTACATTAAACAAAGGTAAAGTGGTTTCTTTGCTGCAGGACCTGTTTAAACCTTCAGTGACTCTCATGAGACAAACATTTCTCAAACTTATCTTTCCATAAAACACTTTCCCAAAGATCTCCTCATAATATGAAGCATTTATATGGCATACTTGGCAGAAAGCTGATTTGGTGTGATTCTACTCATTCATTTGCCTGGTGCCCACCACGTGCAGACTCTACTCTCAGTGGCAACACAGGCTAACCACAGAGAGACCTGAGTTCCAGCCCATCCAAGACTGTTTACTTGAGAGTAAGAAAGGGTCAGTATCACCTGCTCCCCAGCCTCTCTGATATGTTTCAGAAGCAAAATGAGTTTTCAGAGCATATTCACATGTTAACAGTATAATCCTATGCAAACAACTACCTTCTTCGCATATTCTAGGGATAAGTTGACATCACTTATATTTGGGTTTCCTGTAGTTATCATCACCTTACCTGGACAGGTAAGAAAAAGAAAAAGAAAAAGGCACTTTCAGCAGGCACTTCTTAGCTGTAATGCAAAGCATGCACACCTGGAGACTTTTTTCGTTTTTTGAGACAGAGTGTCACTATGTCACCCTTGGTAGAGTGCTGTGACATCTCACCTCACAGCAAACTCAAACTCTTGGGCTTAAGCGATTCTCTTGCCTCAGCCTCCTGAGTAGCTGGGACTACAGAAATCCGCCACAATGCCCCGCTATATTTTTTTGTTGCAGTTGTCATTGTTTTAGCTGGTCCAGGCCAGGTTCAAACCCACTACCCTGGGTGTATGTGGCTGGCACCCTGCCAACTGAGCTACGGGCACTGCCCACCTGGAGACTTTCTAATGGGCTATATTTATTAGTGAGGGGGGTTTTCATCAGAACCCTATATTTATCCTATAGGCATCAAATGGTTGAGATCTCTACCAGAAAAAAACCTGAGTCCGCTCTTGCCATGTAAGAAAAATTATTGCATTCTCAGAATGAGTTGTGGAAGCATTACATAGTGTTATAGAGCACAATGTCCTCATCACAGATCATGAACATCCCAGAAATCACGCCAATGAGTTAAGCAAGTTAATTACCCACACCCACTCTGCAACGACATTAATTCTCTAAAAGCCTGAAATTGCTGCCTTTACACGTACATTTACATCACAAGTTCAAATACTCTCTGCAATGATTTTTCTTGTTAGGTTTAGCTCACTTGAAAGATTATTTGGAAAGAGTTTTGTTTTTGCACCTGGTGAGTGTTTCTCTGCCCTCACCCACACTCTGAATACTTTTCTACCAGGCAAACAATCCTCTAAAACCAGCCTAAGAACATTCCTTTAAGTAGCAGCATTCATCCTCAAACTCTGAAACTGGGTAATCATTTTATTTGCTAAACTCCTAAAAAAATGGCCATTCTTCGCGTCCACACTGGTCAAATAAAAATAGATACAAAGAACTATTTTGAAGATAATTTTCAATATGGCTCCCTTATTGCACAGAAGGCCCTGCTCAAAGACCCACAGTATCTCCAAAAAGAAAAACAAACAGTAAAAAAATAGAAAAAAAGAATGAAAGAAAAACAATGGAGCCACATGAACCAATGGTAGATTTAGGGGGCAGGATGATGGATACTTTTAGGGAAAGGGGAACTCATAATCTATTCTAACTACATTTGTATGAGTTTGAAATTTTTCACAATAAGAAGTTGTTTCAAAGGAAGAAATTATGGCTATTAGACAATAATAACCTAGGATATTATATTCCTTTATCTCATGATTTCATAATTCCAAATGTAATTATTTATTAAACTATTCTCTATCAAAAAATTATCACCAGACTCATTATAGTGCTGTATTGTTGTTACTTAATTGTATTTATACCCCATAGTCAGCAAGCTGCACGATGGCTGAGCACATGTCCTGCTCACAGCATCTAGCATAGCACCTGCAAATAATCAGTTGCTCAAAAGAAAAAAAAAAAAAGTTTGCTGAATGAATGAATAAAATCCTATTTCTTTGTTTCACTGGAGAATTCAGATTGAGCCCAACAATGCAGCACCCTCTCATTTCCTTTAAAAATAAAACTGAGTCTCAACTTTGACCAAGACTCAATTTATTACAAAACATAAGCCAAAGCAAGAACAAATAAAACACTTCAAGCAAAGCCTCATTGTAGCCACGTAGCTTCATACACACATACCTGACTCTCTGGCTCTTCATTTCCTCAGCCCCACAATGATAAGACCTCACAAAATGTTTTTAAGTGGCTAAAATATAGAAGTATCTTATTTCTTGATAAACAGCCAATAATGCTTGGTAATCTTCTGTAAACTGTTCATTTCTTCCTTCCCAACTTCTTCATTGATGTCAACTGAATAAAAGCACAACTTTTTTTTCAATGCTGTCCTCAGTCCCCATCACCAATATTCTCCAAATGCAGACAGTAACCTCACAGCATTGAGAGAAGGGGCTGGGGTACATAGTAAGGAACAGGATGGAGAAGACTGGGAGCATCACCTGCTGCCTGCAACACACTGTTTCTTGTAGCACCCACCCTCAAAAAGCCCTCACCAAACCCCAGCTCAATTTTTCATCTCTTCAGTGTGTGACCTGATCATGGGGTCTACTAACAAGGGTGTAGACTTTCTATAGTTTCTGAATAAATCTCGCTTTCACTTTGTAAAAAAATTCATGCTATTCAAAAAACAAACAAACAAAAACAGGAAATAGCCACCTATCTAATGGGGAAAAAATTGCTTTCCTTTTGGGAGTATATTCACAGAACTCAGGGGTGACAGGAAAGGGATGATTGGGATAAACTGCAGATGACAATTCAGCACTAGGATTTGAAGTAGGAATGCTGGAGCTTCATCACCTGGGCACAGCCTGGCTCTACCACTTGGTAGATGTTTGATCTTGGACAAAGTAACTTATCCTGCCTCAGCGCCCATAACACAGTGGTTATGGCACCTGCCACATACACCGAGGCTGGCGGGTTCAAACTTGGCCTGGGCCAGCTAAACAACGACAACTGCAACAAAAAATAGCCAGGCGTGGGCAGTGCCTATGGCTCAGTGGGTAGGGCGCCAACCCCATATACCGAGGTTCAAACCCAGGTTCAAACCCAGCCCCAGCTAAACTACAACAAAAACCAGCCGGGTGCTGTGGCAGGTGCCTGCAGTCCCAGTTACTCGGGAGGCTGAGGCAAGAGAATTGCGTAAGCCCAAGAGTTTGAGGTTGCTGTGAGCCATGACGCCACAGCACTCTACCAAGGGAGACACAGCAAAACTCTGTCTCAAAAAAAATAAAAATAAAAATAAATAAATATTTTTGCTTGCTCACCTGTAACATGGAGATAAACATACCTACCTCAAAAGATGGTTAAATCTACATATGGCCCCAGTACATTCCTGAATATGGCAATTTCTCCATACATGATCACTATTCTCCTTCTCTAAATTTCTTTCACATTCTTCTTCGAGGGAGGTTCACCTTAATTCTTTGCTGTTGTGCGAATGGATGTTCTCTGCAGAGAAGTAACTATTCGTTGTCTATTTCTCATCATGCTATATAGATGCCATGACAGGTAGCTATTGTACGTGTATTTACTTAAATGTACAAGAAGACTCGGTTGTGAGAGAAAGGACAAAGCAATGCCCTTTGAGAGTTGAATCCTGAATCTTCTGGCACTAGCATTTGCCTTCAATCCCAGGTACCAATGGAGACAACCTTTTACCTATTATCTGGTTTACTGCAATTCCTTAATCTTAGACTCCTTTTCATTTATTCAGTTCTATACTTTTGTTTCAGGACACAAGTGTTGAAGGAACCCTGTGTTACATCTTAGAATGCCATAATCACTATTAATTTTGGTATTTATGACTAAGAATTTAGGATTCAAGAGGAAAAGAGTAAAAAATATGACTTTGGAACTCTAAGGTTTCAGTAGGGTTGTCTCCACACTAAAACCCTAAGGGACTCCCCTTACGTTGTAGGGTATGTTGGCCATGGTTAGTAGAAGGGAGATGAAGGCAGTGGTGGAGACATTTGCAGCTGCAGGACATCTGAGAACCAGCACCAGTGCTGCAGCTGCAAGCCTGGGAGCAGAAGCGATATGGTTTCTGATTCCCGAGTTTTCTGGCAAATTAGATTACTCTGTGTTCTAACCAGAATTTACCTATAAAAGCTAAATAAATTCAAATAGAAATATTATGAACTATTAATTACCATGGGGCTATAATTATTACCAAGATAATAGTCTAATTTAAATCACAGGGCATTAATTTGTCTTGGAAAAATTGGGAACTTACAAACTATTAAAAAATTTGTCTTTTTTAAGACAATTAGCTGATGAGGAATTACACCACCACCAACTGGGCTCAGACAAGAGACATTTATTGAGCACCAACTGCATGCTGGACACAATACGGTGCTATGGAGGTGACTACAAGACACAATAGCCCATCTACCACCATTTCTACGCCCACCCCCTGCAACACACACGCACTCTCACACCTGCTAAGCATAAACATTTCTCCCACAGTGGGGAGCCTTAGTCTACATTGAAAGTGCTTAGAACCTAGCAGTCCATGGAGGGTTACTGGATTTTGTGAAAAACCTGATATAACAGCCCGTACTCCATAGTTCTGTTTTAGGAGTCACCACAACATTACATAAAACATCCTGAGCATTTCAAACGTTTAAAATCTAACAGAAGCTACATCATGTACAAGATAAATATACCTTGGGGAAAAAATTAAATGAACAAAAGTGCAAATACAGTGAAAGCAACCCAAATGTCCCTCGACAGGTGAATGGATAAACAAAATATGGTATATTCAGTGTATTCATACAATAGATTACTCAGCCATAACAGGAAATGAAATACTGATACATGCTACCTGATACACACTACCAAATGGTTGAAACTTGAAAATATTACGTCAACTAAAAGAATCCAACCACAGAAGGCCGCACATTGATTGCAGGGTTCCATTTATGTGACATGTCCACAACACGTAACTCTACGGAAAGTCAGAAGCAGGCCACTGGTTGTCGGGGGCTGAGGTTAGAGGACAACAGCTAAGCAGAGTGGAGTTTCTTTGGGGAATAATAAATGAAGACATTCTAAAATTGATGTGGCAATAGATTATCATACTGTGAGTATAATAAAAGGCATTGAATTTTACATTTTTAAATGGCTAAATTGTTTGGTATATGAATTATGTATCAATAAAGCTGTTATAAAAATAGATGACAAAAATCACTAAAAAATAGAAACAAAAATTTAAAACATCAAAATTATCCTATGAAGATAAAGTTAAAAGTATAGAATAGCTTATTTGGGTTTTTGTTTGTTTGTTTTGTTCTTTGATGCTTTTTTGAGATGGGGTTGGGCTTTTTTTTAACTGGGTTACAGTGCAATGATGCAATCGTAAAGGCACTGCAGGCTCAAACACCTGGCCTCAAGTGATCCTCCTGGCCCAGCCTCCTGAGTGACCAGTACTACAGGCATGCACCACCATATCAACTTTTTTATCCTTTTGTAGAGACATGTTCTTGCTGTGTTGCTCAGGCTGGTTAAATGCCAGGCCTCAAGCAGTCCTCCTGCCTTAGTCTCTCAAAGTGCTAGGATTACAGGTATATGCTACTCTGCCCAGTCTAATTCTTTCATTTAAGCTTATTTTCATCTTTGGGTGTGCAAAATAACAGAATTTCCTAGTAGGCTTTCCTGTGTGCTCTTCCATAAACAAGACAAAGTAAGTACTTTTTGTTATAAAAAATAATGCTAAATGGCATCAGACATGCCCTTTCTCTTCTACTAGGTCATAAGAATATTGAACCTCACTCATTTCACAGATTTCCAGGAAAAACAAAAGCCACCTTATTAGTCACTGCTAAGAATGTGAGTCGCTCCAGCATTTTACTAAGAACTCGAGCTTCCTGAAAAGGCTGTGTTTGGGGCCCCCAGACTCTTGGCCTCCAGCCTGCCCCTACTTTGCCTCTACTACAGAGGTCACTGAGGAGTCACCAGCTCCCCCGTCCCCCACCCCTGCCCTCCAGCAGATCTGCATTTCAACCATGCCTAAATGATAATTGCCCACCCTTACTTCCATGTCAGATTACAAAATTGTTAGTAGAAAAATGACATTTAAATTACCCATTATTAGGTACTTTATGAAATATACATATGTATAAAAAGCAACTTTAGCACACTCAAAGTTAGGACAGCATATGTCCTCATGATAAAACACATTATTACATACAAACATATCTGTACGGTATAAATCTGACAAAGGGTTGATAACCAGACTCTACAGTGAGCTCAAATTAATCAACAAACACATTTTTAATTTATCTTCCACACTACTACTCCAAGAAATTATTAAAGAGGGAAACTAAAAAGTATGTAAAAGTTTGAAGAAATTTATCTAAATCCTGCTTGCTTCTAAAAAACACGACGGCCCTTGTCCAGATTCAGTTATAAAATTAGAATTCAGAAGAATAATTTTTATAACTTGTCTGTCCTTCCCAACCCTGACACTTGGGCACATCATCTGCTTATGAACCTTAGCCCTGAGCCCCAAAGGACACCCTTTGACTATACCATGGAGTTGGCAGCTATTGTTCTAATTTCCCTACTGATGAGCCAAACAGTTAATCTGTTTTAACACACAATGCATAAAAGGTTTCATTTCAGTCCAGAAAAGAGAAAGAGACACTTATAATCACTGGGCATTCATATTTGAATGACAGCTAAACATAAAGGAACATCAGGCATGCAGCCATCTGGAAAAAAGCTGGTATTCTTTCGTATTATCTGTTCTCAAACCTTTAAAACAAAAGGGTCAGAGGTTGGCCCAAGACTTCCATTTAGTAAGATGCTTATTTCAAATCCATGGCCATTAATAAACATTCTGTCAGCCCCACAATAAAAGACAATCAGCTTCACTCTCCCTGCATTTGGTGCATTCTGAAAGATGGCTTCGTAATAAACATATACATGCACACTTAGAATTATTTTATTTATCAGAATAAATTGTGTATGCCTCCCTAGAAGTAACACTTTTTTTAGTTCCAGATGAAAAAGGAACATAGTTTACTGGGTATTAATACACAGTAATTGCAACATTCTTCTTAATATAAAAGACAAAGTAAGCAATCAACCTGTGCTTACTATTAAAATTGCAATTTTTCCCTGTTTAAGTTACTGAACTCCAACTGGAGATATTAACTGTATTACAAAATGCTAATGAAAAACCACAATATAGAAAAAAAATCACCTCTCTTCAAAATAAAACCCTGTTCTATGTTATGTACATTAAAAACACCTTCTGATTCTTGTTATTATCACTCAATACTCAGGCTTATGTGGAAAGAATGGCAATTCAGTTCTTCTTAAGAACCAAAGGTCAGATATTTTTACTAATTCTCAATACACATACAGACATAAACTTGAACACTTTATTTAAAAGACTGAACCTTAGTCTTTGCAAAAGAAAATTCTGTGTATTACAAGTTACACATTCCCGAAACAGTTCTTTTTCTTCTGACTGTGAGCAATGCCTGCTCTCTTGCTGCTGTAACAGCCACAATACAAACAGGTCCCTCATCACCAGCTCCTTTCTCCCCATCCCTGTAGCAGTGCATATAGCCTATGGCTAGGAGGAGTGAGTGTTATAAGAAATACCTGTATAGCTCAATAATGGAACACCTTGGTGAAAAGGGCATGGAGAGGGATTTAGCTCTCCTAACAAGCATGAGAGCTTGCGAGGTGAGAGCATTGGTGAATTAGCAGTCTCTACACCTGTGCTGTTGAGAGGCACAAGATCAGCCGTATATTAGGCTGGAGGAGAAGTGAGTCGGGAGCATGCACATTCTATCACTGACCTGCTTACTCTGTCTTCTCTCCTGCCTACAGAATGCTACCCTGTTTCCCCGAAAATAAGACAGTAACTTATTTTAAGGTATGCTCCCAAAGATGCGCTAGGTCTTATTTTCAGGGGACTTGTTATCTTTCCTGTAAGTAGGTCTTATTTTCAGAGAATGTCTTATTTTTAGGGAAACAGGGTAGCATGGCAACTCTCTGCTGAAGATTACTAAGCTCAACTAAAGACTAAGATCTATCTATTCTAAGACTGCCTTACTCTCTTCTAAGATACTCTCTCTCTCCTGCTGAAGTGGATAGCTCTAGGCACCTAAGAGAAATTGTTCCTAAGCAAGAAAGCTTAGCGGTCCATGTCAAAAACCTAGTTAAGCCGGGCCCAAGACATGGCGAGTCCTGGGCCCTGACACATCACAGCCATGAAAGTCTAAAACTCACTAACCATATACCCAGGAGAGAGCAGGGAAAGGGGGTTCTTAATTACTGAACATCAGCTTCAACACCCATGACAACAACAATGAAGAAGGGCATCTGGAAAGGATGGGGTCCATTCACACAGCATCCTTTATAATCACTGTTATCCACAGTATGTTTGTATTGTACAAAAATTCAGTTTAGGGGGGATGGGGACAGAGACAAGGTGGCTGACTGAAGCCAGCTTTCCACAGAGGCTCCCATCCATAAGGAGAGTTAAAGGACGGATTTTTAGCAAGTCACCTGGTGGATTATAGCTGCGCCAATAGAGAAGATTGAAGAATGCACATCAACCCTGTTAAGGTGAGCTGTGACCCCAAGGATACAAACAAAAGGTACAAAATCCATCATCAAGTGGTTGGGAGTCCCCTCCTCCATGAGAATGGCTCGGAGTACCCCATAAACAAATGAACAGAGTTCAAAAGTCCTCCCATTATATCCCACGGGAGACACCCTCTAAAAACTGGACCTACTTCTGCTACTAGGGTGCCATGGCACTCTCCTGCCAGGTATAAAACTGTATAAAACTATATATATTCTATACCTGCAATTCTGAACTCCCAGCACTCCCCTCCACTCTCACTCTGAGGCCTGGAAGCCTGTCCCCCAGGAGTCCAGATTCTTGGGTATTTTCTTGAGAGGTGTGGACAGGGCATGGACTGCTGCTGGTCAGTGCTGATTCTGCAGCATGGGAGTGAGGAGAGGATGGTCGGCTGAGAGGGACCCACACAGGAACAGCGGTGCCCCGAGGCACAGAGCAGCAGCCATTTTTTGGCAACAATAGGGCTCACCCCTGTATATTCCAGAGTCACACCCCCTGTCTCTCTGGGCAACCAGAGGAGGCTGGGCATCTTCTCTGGTGGCAGCCACTGGCAGAAATGATCTTGGATGGAAACGCAGGCCCTGTGAGTAAAGGGTTTGCTTGAGGTGGTACAGGCCTGGGTGGAGAGCAGGGACTAGAAAATGCATGCACAGAGCTGGCAGATTCTCAGGGCAGGGCTGACCCAGAGGATCACTTTACTGAGCCTAAGACACACCCAGCCCCCAGGGGATCATTAGCCCAGACAAAGGAGGGCAGGAGGCTAGAACTGACAGCTAACCATGCTGGGAATACAAACTACTGAGCAGCAGAACAGACAGGGTCTGAGGCTCAGGTACTGTGAACTCAAAACAGTTTCTCTTCTGCAGGGGAATTTAGCTGGGACAAAAGCAAATTCCGCAAAGTTGTTCTGTTCTGAAAGTAACATCAATCAGAGGAAGGGCTGGAACTGAGTGAACAGCCCCAGCCTCCATCAAGCACCCGAGGTTGTCAGGACTCACCTCCCCCTGCCGGATAGTGGCAAAGAGCAGTGGCCTGGCTGAAGAGACATAGATCTCCCTGTTATTCATGCAGGTACAAACACCTGGAGTATCTGCTCATTGGAGGCAACTGGGTCATAGCCCTATGGGGTTATCAGTGACTGAGTGTGACAGAGGTACAAGGTGGGGAAGGAGGCATCAACCTTCCCAGACTAATCTATTTGCTGGGTGGGTCCTCCTAACCTTATGGAACACCGGAGAAAGTCATATTTGAGTTGTGTTGTCAGCAGACACCTGCAACTAGTTGCCAGAGACCTTTTAAACTCTCCCACCTGAGACAGGTGCTGACTGAGACAACTGATTTGGACCTCTTGAACTGGGCCAATCACCTGAGGACAATCCAAATGGTACTCTGGGTGGTTGTAGGAAGGTTCGATTTTCCTTTTCCAATTGTTACCTCTTGGCGGGGGGCAGAGTGACTTAATTGCTAGTATTTCTCCACAGCTGAGACTTCAACCCAGAGTAACTGATTCACTAGGGTCACAGAGAGAGCAGCTGAAAACAAGACAGAGCCACTTACCCTACCACACGAAGCAGGTCCCCAGTTTGTCAGGCCGTAGCACTGTAAAGGTCCTTGGCAAAGCTCCAGGGGAAAAGGTAAAGACACAAGTCCCAGATTTTGTGCAAAATTAATCACTACTCCCAGAGCCCCCAATCCAACTTTTCTTTATCCACTCATTTATTCAAACAGTGTAAAATAATCATGGGGCAAAATCAGCGGAAAAACTCTGGTAACATGAATAACCAGAGTAGATCACTCCACCACCACCACCCAAGGAACGATATGGCAGACATAACTTAAGATCCCATTCATAAACAGATGGCCAAGACATCAGAAATCAAATTCACAGTTTGGATTACAAACAAGATTAACAGAATGGAGAAAAAGTGAGAATTGGAAATTCAAGGAGAAATTCAAAAGTTGTCTCAAGAATTCAACAAATTTAAAGACAAGATCACCAAAGATTTTGACACGTTGAAGCAAGAATCTGTGGCCCTCAAAGATCTGAAATATACAGTAGAATCCCTCAGTAACAGAGTGGAGCAAGCAGAAGAAAGGATTTCTGACACTGAAGACAAAGATTTTGAAAGCTCTCAAACTCTCAGAGGGGAAGAAAAATGGAGAGCAAAAATGGATCATTCTCTCAGAGAGCTTTGAGATAATTCGAAGAAGGCTAATATCCGCCTCGTTGGAATCTCTGAAAGCAATGAAGTGGCTTCACAAGGCACAGAGACTCTTCTCCATGATATTATGAAAGAGAATTTTCCAGACATGCCAAGATAATCTGAAATTCAGATAGCAGACAGTTTCAGAACCCCAGCACCACTCAACCCAAATAAGACATCCCCCAGGTACATCATAATTAACTTCAGTAAGTTAATATGAAGGAGAAAATTCTGAAAGCAACCAGATGTAAGAAATCCATAACCTACAAAGAGAAGAATATTAGAATGACTACAGATCTCTCTTCTGAAACTTTTCAAGCCAGAAGAGGGTGGTCATCGACTTTTAATCTCCTAAAACAAAATAACCTTCAACCCCGGACCCTGTATCCAGCTAAATTGAGTTTCATTTATGATGGAGAAATTAAATACTTTAATGACATTCACATGTTGAAGAAATTGCCATAACAGACCAGCTCCTCAGGATATTCTCGGACCTATCCTCCATAATAACCAGCACAATCCTCTACCACAAAAGTGAACTCACTCAGAAACTTTTGATCAAACTCTGACTTCCAAAGTGGCAAAAGGATTAAAAATGTCCACTGGACTTTTGAAAAACTCAATGCCCCAAATTTTACCAGGCATATAAATATTCTTGATTAATCTGAATGGCTTAAACTGTCCTCTAAAGAGGCACAGGTTGACAGACCGGATATAAAAAAAATCAGGCCAGATATCTGCTGTATAAAGGACTCTCATCTTGCCTTAAAAAGTAAATACAGACTCAGTGAAAGGATGGTCGTCCATATCACAGGCAAATAGAAATCAGAAAAAAAGCAGTTGTTGCAATTCTATTTGCAGATACAATAGGCTTTAAACCAACAAAAGTAAGGAAGAATAAGAATGGTCACTTCACATTTGTTAAGGGTAATACTCCATATAATGAGATCTCAGTTATTAATATTTATGCACCCAACCACAATGCACCTCAATTTATAAGAGAAACGCTAACAGCAATGAGCAACTTGATGTCCTCCAGCTCCATAATAGTTGGAGATTTTTTTTTTTTTTTTTTTTTGTAGAGACAGTCTCACTTTATGGCCCTCGGTAGAGTGCTGTGGCTTCACACAGCTCACAGCAACCTCCAACTCCTGGGCTTAAGCGATTCTCTAGCCTCAGCCTCCCGAGTAGCTGGGACTACAGGCGCCCGCCACAACGCCCGGCTATTTTTTTTTTTTTTGGTTGCAGTTTGGCCGAGGCCGGGTTTGAACCCGCCACCCTCAGCATATGGGGCCGGCACCCTACTCACTGAGCCACAGGCGCCGCCCATAATAGTCGGAGATTTTAACATTCCTTTGGCAGTGTTGGATAGATCCTCCAATAAGAAGCTGAGCAAAGAAATTTTAGGTTTAAACCTAACCATCCAACATTTGGATTTAGCAGACATCTACAGAACATTTCATCCCAACAACACTGAACACACATACTTCTCAGCACCCCACAGAACATACTCCAAAATCGATCACATCTTAGGTCACAAGTCTAACCTCAGTAAATTTAAAGGAATAGAAATTGTTCCTTGCATCTTCTCGGACCACCATGGAATGAAAGTTGAACTCAGTAACAACAGGAATCTGCATACTCATACAAAAACATGGAAGTTAAATAACCTTGTGCTGAATGATAGGTGGGTCAGAGATGAGATTAAGAAGGAAATTGCCAAATTTATGGAACAAAACGACAATGAAGACACAAATTATCAGAACCTCTGGGATACCGCAAAGGCAGTCCTAAAAGGGAAATTTATAGCACTGCAAGCCTTCCTCAAGAGAACAGAAAGAGAGGAAGTTAACAACTTAATGGGACATCTCAAGCAACTGGAAAAGGAAGAATATTCCAACACCAAACCCAGTAAAGAAAAGAAATAACCAAAATTAGAGCAGAATTAAATGGAATTGAAAACAAAAAAATTATACGACAGATCAATAAATCAAAAAGTTGGTTTTATGAAAAGGTCAATAAAATAGATAAGCCTTTGGCTAACCTAACCCGGAAAAAAAGAGTAAAAACTCTAATTTCATCAATCAGAAATGACAAAGACGAAATAACAACAGACTCCTCCGAAATTCAAAATATCCTTAATGAATATAAGAAACTTTACTCTCAAAAATCTGAAGGAAATTGACCAATACTTGGAAGCACATCACCTTCCAAGACTTAGCCAGAATCAAGTGGAAATGTTGAACAGGCCTATATCAAGTTCTGAAATAGCATCAACCATACAAAATCTCCTGAAAAAGAAAACCCCAGGACCAGATGGCTTCACGTTAGAATTCTACCAAACCTTTATAGAGGAACAAGTACCTGTATTACTCAACCCATTCCAAAATATAGAAAAAGAAGGAATACTATCCAACATGTTCTATGAAGCAAACATCACCCTGATCCCCAAACCAGGGAAAGACCCAACAAGAAAAGAAAATTATAGACCAATATAACTAATGAATATAGATGCAAAAATATTCAACAAGATCCTAACAAACAGAATCCAGCAACGCATCAAACAAATTACACATCATGACCAAGTCAGTTTTATCCCAGGGTCTCAAGGCTGGTTCAATATACATAAATCTATAAATAAAATTCAGCACATAAACAAATTAAAAAAACAAAGACCATATGATTCTCTCAATTGATGCAGAAAAACCTTTTGATAATATCCAGCATCCCTATGTGATCAGAACACTTAAGAAAATTGGTATAGAAGGGACATTTCTTAAACTGATAGAGGCCATCTACAGCAACCCACAGCCAATATCCTATTGAATGGAGTTAAATTGAAATCTTTTCCACTCAGATCAGGAACCAGGCAAGTTTGCCCATTGTCTCCACTGCTTTTTAACATTGTAATGGAAGTTTTAGCCTTCACAATTAGGGAAGAAAAGGTGATCAAGGATAAACATATAGGGTCAGAAGAGATCAAACTTTCATTCTTCGCAGATTATAGGATTGTATATCTGGAAAACACCAGGGATTCTAAATATAAAATTCTTAGAAGTAATCAAGGAATACAGCAGCATCTCAGGTTACTATATTAACATCCATAAATTGGTAGCCTTTATATATACCAACAATAGTCGAGCTGAAAAAACAATCAAGGACTCTTTTCCGTTCACAGTAGTGCCAAAGAAGATGAAATATTTGGGAGTTTATCTAATAAAGGATATGAAAGATCTCTATAAAGAGAACTATGAAACTCTAAGAAAAGAAATAGCTAAAGATGTTAACAAATGGAAAAACGTACCATGCTCATGGCTGGGAAGAATCAACATTGTTAAAATGTCCATACTACACAAAGCAATATACAATTTTAATGCAATCCCTATTAAAGCTCCACTGTCATACTTTAAAGATCTTGAAAAAATACTTCATTTTATATGGAATCAGAAAAAACCTCGAATAACCAAGACATTACTCAGAAATAAAAACAAAGCAGGAGAAATCATGCTACCAGACCTCAGACTATACTATAAATCGATAGTGATCAAAACAGCATGGTACTGGCACAAAAACAGAGAAGTAGATGTCTGGAACAGAATAGAGAACCAAGAGATGAATCCAGCTACTTACCGTTATTTGATCTTTGACAAGCTAATTAAAAACATTCAGTGGGGAAAAGATTTCCTATTTAACAAATGGTGCTGGGTGAACTGGCTGGTGACCTGTAGAAGACTGAAACTGGACCCACACCTTTCACCATTAACTAGGACAGACTCTCACTGGATTAAAGATTTAAACTTAAGACACAAAACTATAAAAATACTAGAAGAAATTGCAGGGAAAAGTCTTGAAGAAATCGGTCTGGGTGAATATTTTATGACGAGGAACCCCCAGGCAACATCAAAAATACACTACTGGGACCTGATCAAACTAAAATCTTCTGCACAGCCAAGAACACAAGTAAAGGAAGCAGATAGCCCTCAGAATGGGAGAAGATATTTGCAGGTTATGTCTCTGACAAAGGTTTAATAACCAGAATCCACAGAGATCTCAAATGTATTAGCAAGAAAAGAATAAGTGAGTCCATCTCAGGCTGGGCAAGGGACTTGAAGAGAAACTTCTCTGAAGAAGACAGATGCACGGCCTACAGACATGTGAAAAAATGCTCATCATCCTTAATTATCAGAGAGGCAAATCAAAACTACTTTGAGATATCATCTAACTCCAGTAAGATTAGCGCATATCACAAAATCCCAAGACCAGAGATGTTGGCGTGGATGTGGAGAAAAGGGAACATTTCTACACTGCTGGTGGGAATGCAAATTAATACATTCCTTTTGGAAAGATGTTTGGAGAACACTTAGAGATCTAAAAATAGACCTGCCGTTCAATCCTATAATTCCTCTACTAGGTATATACCCACAAGACCAAAAATCACATTATAACAAAGTTATTTGTACCAGAATGTTTATTGCAGCCCAATTCATAATTGCTAAGTCATGGAAAAAGCCCAAGTGCGCATCGATCCATGAATGGATTAACACATTGTGGTATATGTACACCCTGGAATATTATGCATCCTTAAAGAAAGATGGAGACTTTACCTCTTTCATGTTTACATGGATGGAGTTGGAGCATGTTCTTCTTAGTAACGTATCTCAAGAATGGAAGAAAAAGTATCCAATGTACTCAGCCCTACTATGAAACTAATTTATGGCTTTCATATGAAAGCTATAACCCAGTTATAACCTAAGAATATGGGAAGGGGGAAAGGGAGGGGAGGAAGGGGGGGAAAGGAGAAAAGGAGTATGGGCAGAGGGAGGGTGATTGGTGGGATCACACCTACGGTGCATCTTACAATGGTACATGTGAAACTTATTAAATGTAGAATATGAATGTCTTAACACAATAACTAAGAAAATGCCAGGAAGGCTATGTTAACCAATGTGATGAAAATATGTCAAATGGTATATAAAACCACTGTGTGGTGCCCCATGATCGCATCAGTGTACACAGCTATGATTTAAAAAAAAATAAATAAAAACAAACAAAAATAACAACAACAACAAAAAAACAGTATGGTGTCCCATGATTGCATTAATGTACACAGCTATGATTTAATAAAAAAATAATAAATAATAAAATAAAATGGGAATAACTCAAAAAAATTTCAGTTTAAAACTCTAATCCCTAATGGAATGATATTAGGTGCTAGGGAGTTGGGGAGATAATTAGGTTTTGAGGGTGGGGCCCTCACAATTGAATTAGTGCCCTTGTAAGAAGAGATAGGAGAGAACTTGCTTCATCTCTCTCTGCTCTCCACTCCACCCTATGAGGACATAGAGAACATGGCCATAGAGAACAAGTGCAGAAGCAGGACCTAACAAGACACCATACCTGCTGGCACCTTCATCTTTGATTTCCTAGCCTCCAGAATGGTGAGGAATAAATGTTACTTGAGGCCTAGTCTGTGGCATATTTACTACAGTAGTCAGAACTGATTGATACAATCACCCTCTAAGCAGAGGCCCATTATCCTTCCTATTTCACACATGAGAAATGATCAGAGGGAAGATATTTGCTCAGGACAGCAATCAATAATTGCAGCATAGAAATGAGGGCTCTAATTCTCTAGAAGCAAGTTCCCACATAATCACCCCATCTGGCCAGTCTTACCTGTTGAAATTAGGTTGGGTTTGCTGCCCACCGGGCCTCCCCTAGGCCACCCCTCATCCAGCACACTGCTCCCAGTCCTTCAGGGGTGGGAGGTGGTGCTTAGCTTAGCTCCACATCCAGCTCACAGCCTTCCCATTATTCTAAGGAGGCTATTCCACAGAGCTGGAGCCTGGGCTTGTCACTAAGAATATCCCTACAGATAAATGTGCAGACATAGCTCATGCAGATGAACTTTGCTCTGGGAGCAGCATTGCTATAATGTGACCATAGCACAGGAAAGTTATCTCTTCCTAAGGCAAACAAATGGGCTGATTTGCCAAGAAAGTACCAATGTAGACCTGGGGTCTACACATAACTAACAGCACCGTCCTCCTTACTCCCCAAAGTGCTTCAGTGTGAATAAGTTATATAGTTGCCCTATGTATACCTGGCTGGAGGAATCCTGATTTTAGTCTCTCCCTCCCCTCCTGCCTCCTATGGTCCAAGACCATCTCCCTGCCTTGTTCCCTCATGTTTAGGAAATGGCCACAGATAATTAAGGACGGCTGAAGTTTTCTATGAAACGTAGTTGGATAACAGGATTTGGAAGGGATTAAACACATCCTCAAACACCCTCAGTGCCCCCACCCTTCATTTCCCTCTTTCCCTGACTGACATGTCTTCTACTTCAAAGCTCCACTCAGAAGGCACCTGATTTAGGAAGCCCTCCTTCGTATTCTGCTCACTCTGTATCTTCAGAGAAGGTATGTGCAGTAGGAACTTCCTCTCCACAGCACCACATGTGCCCTGCTATGTTATTACAGACTTGCTCATGTACAGCGAGTGCCTGAAGAGTAGACTGGGCTTCTCAACCCTGCATCTTCAGAGAAGATACCTGCAGTAGATCCCCCTTCTCCACAGTACCACGTGTACCCAGCTGTGTTACTACAGACGTGCTCCCCCGCACCTCCCACTGGACGGCGAGTACCTGAAGAGTAGACTGGGCTTCTCAACTCTGCATCTTCAGAACTTGAAGCGATGCCTGGAATATACTGGGCATTTAGTAATGCTCATTATGTAATTTTTGAAATATTTTCGGGCCTTACTCAGGCAACACAGTTTCATGCTATGGACAGTAGGAAACAGAGGGGGTTTCTGAGTAGGAAATGACTGGATTTGTTTTAAGAAAGGTGATTTGGAGCAAAGGGTAGAAGATGAGTTAGGGGGTCTTATTCAGTCCTTGCAACCAAACTACTATCAGGGGTCCTCAAACTGTGGCCCGTGGGCCACATGAGGCAGTGTTGTTTGTATTTGTTCCCGTTTGTTTTTTTACTTCAAAATAAGATATGTGAAGTGTGCATAGGAATTTGTTCATAGTTTTTTTTTTTTTTAAACTATAGTCTGGCACTCCAACAGTCTGAGGGACAGTGAACTGATCCCCTGCTTAAAAAGTTTGAGGACGCCTATAACTAGATAGTGGATAACAGCACTTTAATCTCATCTTTCATAGCAGACATGTTCCCTTATTTGATACCGCCCTACTTTCTTTTTTTTTCTTTTTTTATTATTATTAATATTAAATCATAGCTGTGTACATTAATGAGATCATGGGGCACCATGCATTGGTTTTATAAACAGTTTGACACATTTTCAAAGGTTAATGTAGCCTTCCTGGCATTTTCTTATTGTGTTACTTTCTTTAAAAACATCATCTTGCACTTATAAAAAACTTAAAAGTTTTGTTTTACTGTTTCCTTTTGGTTGTCTCTCACTTGATTTCACTCTTACCATAATCTTAAGGGTAGGTAGATCACATGCTTTGTCTTTCATGAAGAATCTAATATAAAGAAGTTGATAGCTTGGCACCTGTAGCACAGTGGTTATGATGCCAGCCACATACACTGAGGGTGGCAGGTTTGAACCTGCCCGGGCCAAATAAACAACTGCAACAAAAAATTAGCTGGGCATTATGGTAGGCGCCTGTAGTCCCAGCTACTTGGGAGGCTGAGGCAAAAGAATTGCTTAAGCCCAAGAGTTGGAGATTGCTGTGAGCTGAGACACCACAGCACTCTACCAAGGGCGACATAATAAGACTCTGTCTCAAAAAAAAGAAGTTGACTTGCCCCAAAGCATACAGGTAAAGTAAATTTCCATATGTCAGCTCTGAAATACAAAATAATTCCCCTAATTCTATCAAGGGCACCAACATTTTCCCTGCCACCTACAAAGAAACTCAATGTCATTTTGGCTTCAAAACCTCTTATTATTGCCCATTTTCAGTAATCTTTTTGATTCTTCATATGCAATATCTTGATTGTTTCCCTTCTGTTACATTCATCCAAATTTGGACCTGTTTGGATCAATCAAACACGCCCTCGAAGCCAAAATGGTTGCAATGGCTATATTTGGTCTTCTAGATTCCACTAACCAAGTCAAACAGAATAATACTGATGTTAAGTCCTGCCTTCATTTAGCCACACCAGTGCTAGAAAGCATATACTGGTTCCCCAGTGATTTCAGTGTCAGGTTCAAAGGACAGTCATATTCCAGGCCTCTTCATTACTTGATCCTCTTTGATTTAGTCCGCCTTAATACTCCTCTCCAGTGTGAATACTGTTCAAGCAGGTCATCTGCTCCAACATCTCTCTGTCAGGGTTCGGCTCTGCCCCCCTCCCTTCCTGTGATTATTTCCCAACCACTCTGCTTCTAGTACTTATTTTATAACATAAGCTTTGCCACCTAATCTCAGATCTCTTATATTCTGGCCTGAACATATGTTGTTGTTCCCACTATACAGAACTCCTAGAGGGCAGAGAGTCCCATCCGACACCTCTAGGCCTCTCACTAGCATGGATGCCCCTTAAGCACATGGTGCAGCTTCTCCATAAATACTTATCTGATATCAGTACATTAAATTTTAATCACATTTGCCAATTTATTTTAACATGGCTCTCATGAAAGAAAGAAACCCAAGGCCATCTAAAAATCATACTTTAGGAGGGATTTTTAGATTGAAATATGTATGTTTCAGCCTTCTCTGAAAAACAAAACCTAAAGGCTTCTCTGCATTGAAGGAAAACTGATGTAGGTAACTTCCAATTTTAATGCTATGATTATAATTAAAATACTTCTCCAGGCACTGCTCTTCATTTGGGGGAAGAAGGCAATAAAGAGTTTCTTTAAATTTGTGTATTTTTCAAGGAAACATGGAAATTTCTTAAGTATTCTGAATATTAAAAGAAAAAGAAAAGTACTTGTCACTGCAATATTCTAGGATAAGATTTAATTTAAAAATAAATTACCAAATACAACAATGTAGCGCTTTGAAAAACTGTTAAAAACCAAAAGCTCAATGTGGAAAAGAAAGCTTCTGCAGGAAGCCAAGTAAAAATTCAGTTTTAAATGACAGTGAGGACCTTCCCCAAGATAAGCTTGTATGATGCAATCCTTGAATTAAAGACACATTACTTGCTGCATCCAGGAGTTCCACATCCTCAATATTTAAAACAAAAAACAAAAACCCACTGTGTTACTGTAGGCCAGCTTTATCTCCTTATGATAAATGGGTTCCTATAACTCTGCAATATTGTTTAGCTTGCTCTGCATTAAAAAAAAAAAAAAAAAAATCTTAGATCTGACCTGACCCAAAACCAAAAAAATAGTTCAGGTCCAACTTGCTGAAGGCAGCTTACACATTCATGTGAAAAACAGCTGGTGTGTGTTCTAACATCAGATACCGTGACTTGTTATGCGTATTCTTCTTCCTACTCCAATCAATACCACAATCCTAATGCACCCCCTCCCTCACGGTATTACAAAAAGGGAATGAACAAATGGGCCCAGGGCCTGCTTTTGTTTCTCAAAGCTAAGCAGAAGAGGATTGGTTATGTGTGAGCAAAATGAACTAAATTTTAGTAATTTGAGGCTTTGCAAATGAAATTAGAATTAGTGAAGTGGCTTCCTTTGCTTTCAATCCAAAACATAAAAGGCTATTTCTTGTATTTAAATGATCTCATAAAGCAATCCACGTATCTTCATATTTCGATTACAGAAGAGCTCCAAAGTGAAAGTGTCTACCAACAATTCCCTTTATCTGTGGACAATTGATTGCCTACAATGAATAAAAGCCCCCTAAAAGTAATTAAGGTAGATGGGAAATAGAAAATTAAATTTTATAAGGATTCCCTCAGTTTTAAATAATGCAGCAATCTGAACAGAATTAACCATCATAAAATAGCTTTTTATCTTCCCTATGTCCTGTAAAAGATAAGATTTGTGCTATAAACATCTCTCTTATAATGAGCTTTCTGGCTTTTCCATATCAGTCATGTCTTCTCTATCTTACTGGCATATCATTACAGCCCTGTTGGCATACCGCCCGGCACTTAAAAAAAATTACACACAAGCACGCACACAATTTTACAGGATGTGAAGAGTCAGCGGCTTCCTAAAACTGAATCTTTCCATTCCATTTTTATATTGCATTTATACAATATGAAGGATCTGGTTTGATGCTGTTATCCAACACCACTTGAACAAATCATTATATTCTCTAAGCCACAAGTTCTCTGTAAGAAGTAGACTCTACAAGTAAAATAATCATCATGACATACCATATTCATCAGCTTTAGCAATAAGCATTTTTAAAACCAGGTAATAGTACAAAATGTTTCAAGTTTGAGGCTTATATTTAATATTTACCGTTACTATTTCATGTGTTATGCTAAAAGAGAAAACTTCCCAAACACTGAAAACAGTCCAATTAACTAAAGGATAATAGATGTGCCACAAGATGCACCCCTGATGAACTATCCGTGTGTGTGTGTTGGAACGTAATAGATTTATGGAAGTCATAAATAGGAGACCCGGTGTACTTCTTGCTTGCAAAAGCTACCACTAACCACAGATTGATAAAGTCGGGACACATCACTGGGACCTGAAGTTGGCAATTTAAGCGAAGTAGCTAGAAATTAGAAACTGATTTTAACCCTGCCTATATAGCTCCATTGCTGGTAGACTTGGGCAACGTTTTTTGCAGGATAACAAAGAAAGATTTTATTTCAGAAGAACAAAGAGAAAGTTTAGAGCATTTCCAATGAGAGTTGGAAGTAGGTCCCTCTCATGGAGGAGAAAAGCTGAGAGAGAGAGAAATGCAAAGGCCGTGCAGAGGTGTAAACACCCTCCTTCTCCCCATGTGAAATCTGCCTCTTTGCACCTGCACGCATTGCTGCCTGTGTCTATTGGTCATTGATTATTGCCTCTTTTTATTGGTCATCAGTTACCTAGTTACCTCATGCCCACCTTCTTACGGGTCCTCCAGACTTCCTGCTTCAACAGGCCAGGTTTTCCTCCCAGCCCCGGGAAGGTTTCTTTCTCACATCCAAGAGGAAATATGGTCCTGTAATCTTTTTATTATTATTATTATTATTATTATTATTATTAATCTTTTGTTTTTACATTAATTCTTTTTTATTGTTTGGGATTCATTGAGGGTACAAAGAATTAGGTTACACTGATTGCATTTGTTAGATAAAGTCCCTCCTGTAACTGTGTCCTGCCCCCAAGAGGGAGGCCAAACACTGGGGTCCTAAAATCTTAAAAGGAAAATGGATGGTGACCGCTCTTAGCTACCTCCTGCTGTCAGAAAGGGGTGCTGGCCGACCTGTCAGGGACCCTCCTGAGGTTCCCCACTCTAAAGGGGTTTAGGGGGTGAAAGTTTCAGGCCACTTGGTCAAAAGGTCCCATCGGTATTTGCTGAAATCCTTGCATCACCATCATCTTAATGTGAAGCTGCTAGAGCCCAAAAAACAAAATCTTAATAATGAGGTTGGACAGCCAGGGTCCAAACATTAAGAAAAGGATGATCATAATTGCAAGCCCAAGGAAAGGATATAGAAAGGAATGTTTCCTTAAATCTGATATTCTGTGATTAAAGCAGGTGCATTTAAATGAACCTGTTTTAAGGTTTGGAAGGCTTTTTCTTGTTCCCTACCATACGTCAGCGCCTCTATTTCATCCTCCTTTAACACGTCAGAGGCTTGGCCAGGTCTCCATCCTGGGGAATCCATGCTCGATAGTACCCTGTCATTCCCAGGAACTCCCTGAGCTATTTTTTTGAAGAGGGGCTAGTGAGGGAACAAATTGCCTTGACTCTCTTGTGTGAGCGCCTCCCCTCACCAGGAGAAAGAATAAAACCCAAGTAAGCAACTTTGGGTTTGCACAATTGAGCCTTTTCCTTTGACACCTTAAATCCTTCATTCTTAAGAATATTTAACACCTGTCTAGTGTCCTCAACTGAAGATTTACCTGAAGTCATCTACACACTGAATAAGGGCAGTTGGAGGAGGCAAGTTCATAGTATTCTAAAAATTCTGGGACTATCTTGGAATCCCTGGACGAGTGCCATCCACATTAATCGAGTGGAGCACCCCGTGTCCTACCTACAAAGCAAAGCAGAGGTAAAATACCTGCAAACAGGTTGTGCATTGATGCCAACACCCATGCAAGAGAAGGAGGAAAGGTAAACTGCCAAAACCAAGAAAGCTGCTCCTGTGTGCAGCAGGAATCTGACAAGCTTACCAGTGACGTCCACTGAGACCCACAGCTCCTCCTGTCTTACTCTGATAGTGGGAGCTATTGAAGAGCCTGGGCCCCATCAATTCAAAGGCAGGAGTTTGTTCACAGTCATCTTCTTGGCTGGTTTCCTGGGACAGTCATGGGTCCGGCATTCTGGGGCACCACAGTGGAAGCAGGTGAAGTGGGGAATACCCTCCCTCCTCTGCCATCCATGTTATGCCCCTCTGGTGACTGTCTCCAGAGATGGCCTGGTTTGCCACAAGTGAAACACATCTGGCCGGGCTTCACACCACTACCAGAGGGCCATCATCTCCCTGGTTTGTCTTGTATTGGACACAGGGATTGGCGTCAGCAGCAGCTCCTAACAATTTAACCTCCTGGTGTTCTTTTCGTGCCTCCTCCAGGTCACGGCTGTTGAATACAGAGGGGACCAGGTCCAGTAGCTCATTTGAGTCACATTGGGGTCCCAGTGCCTTACACTGGAGTTTCCTGGGATCCAATGCAGAATGTGGGGCACTCAGAGGTCCTCTGGGGGTCTTTTGCCGGGGCTTCTGCACCGGGAAAAATGTTGACATTTTTCTTGCTGGGTTTTGTGGCAGCAGAAAAGATGTTGGGAGTCGGGAATCCCATTTCCCCGAACCTAACTGACCTGGTTTGATTACTAAAGTTCAACCAAGGCACAGCGGTTATCGAAAGCAAAAGTGAGTTGAAACTTAAAACAAAACTGGAGCAGCACAGGCAGGGTAGGTGGAAAACAAAAAGGAGCCAGCACAAGCTTCAGGGTAACTAAGAGAGATTTTCTTTAAGAAGAACAAAGAGAAAGTTTAGAGCACTTCCAAAAGAGTTGGAAGTGGGACCCTCTCATGAAGGAGAAAAGGTACAAGAGAGACTAACATTTAATCTCTGTGTCTAAGAAGCTACATCCTCAAAACTGGGGCAAGTATTAGTATTTCATTAGTTGCACAGCAGTTCAGTGAAATGGGTTAAAATAGACACAGGTCTTCGGATGACGACTTACAGTAATGCCAAACGTTGATACTGCTGTCAGGACAGGAACGTGCTGTTGCAAACACTTCTGACACCTCCCGTCTCACTAGCTGAAGTCCATTTGTTACCTCTATTAATTCAAAGAGCATCAAGTATGCATTTATGATGGAATTAATCAGGATGCCATTAGAAAGGAAATATGGTACTGTATTTATTTTAATAAAGCTCCCTTTATGGCATCAAACTCATTATCCAAGGCTAAAGAATGCTGTGCTCTACAGGGGAGCTACTGTTAGAACAGCAGGCTGACGAGGCTCGGCTCTGCTGGGTGCAAAGTACTTGGCCCATCAGGCAGAACATGTAAAATGCACTGCACTATAATTCCATTTTTCTTTTAAAATGCCTTTAAATGATATACTAAAGCAAGGGCTATCATCTCATATGCATACATGGGATCATCTGGCTATAGGCAATGTATCTAGAAAGTAACAATTCCTCAAAGGAACAAATGTTTAAAATTTAGCACACATAAGATTACCTATCGGTCTTTTTAAACCTATATGTATATTAAATATAAAGGCTACAAAAATGGTAACATATTGAATAGGAAAGAGATGTGAATCTCAATTGTCACAGAAAGAAGACATTAATGAAAATGTGCACACCTGTATTAGTCCATAAACCTTTTGATCATAGCACTTATGAAAAGAAATATAAGAAATATGGGAAGAAGAAGAAGAAGAAGAGGAGGAGGAGGAGGAGGAGGAAGGAAGAAGGAAGAAGAAGAAGAAAGAAGAAGAAGAAAGAAGAAAGAAGAAAGAAGAAGAAGAAAGAAGAAAGAAGAAAGAAGAAGAAGAAGAAATTTCCTCTTTGCTATGGTTGGACTGTGTCCCCTTCAAAATTCAGGTGGCGGAACTTAATAATGGTGACTGGTGTGGCGGCAGTACTAGGTAAGGACCTCATGAATGGGATTAAGGCCTTCATGCACAGTGAAAGTTCCCTGCAATACTCGACTAGCCTTGCTTGCCCTAGTGTTTTGTGGGGACACAGTTTCTCCCAAATGAGGCAGCTCTCACCCAATAACCAAACCTACCGGTGCCTTAATCTGGCATGTCCCACCCTCCAAAACTGTTAGAAGTTTGTTCTTTATAAATTACCCAGTCTGTGCTATTTTGTTACAGCAGAACAAGCAGACTAAGACATTCTCCCACCTACAACCTCCTGGGAAACTCCCATGAGACCCTCCTGCAGGACAGCAGTGTCCACATGGAGTTCTGCTCCACACACAGACTCCAGCACATTAGAAAGACCACAGTGCGAGTCCCTGCCGGTTTGTTCTCAGGCCTGTTCCCTCCTCTGGCCTGGAGGGAATGACACTTCCCACCTTGTCTGGCTGATTGGTGGAAGCCCACAGGCCCTGAGGGAAGGGGAGAAGCAGAGTATTTCTCCCTCTCACCCTGCTCCCACTGTAGCCCTAGTTCCCACCAGGCACAGCCTCCTATCACCATGTTGGTCCCAGATCCCTTCAACACTGCTTCAACTTCTGGGATCCAGCTTCTGGCTGCTCCTCCAGCCCCAGGGATGACGTGGGAGCCTCCTGCTGGCACTGGTCTCTGGGGAATCTCACCATTTGACTTTGCCTTCTTAGCGCTCACATTACCTGGTGAACAAAGCCCTGTTTTAAATTCTCTTTGTTTGTAAAGTCTGGTATGGTTTTTCTGGACCCTGAGCTAAGAGTCAGAAGACCTTTGTTTATTTTATACTGTCTCTGCAATTAAACCATGTAACCTTGGAAAAATTTATCTCTAGACCGGAATTTCCACATCTGTGAAATGAGGTACTAGACAGCATTTAAAATCTCAGTGTCCACATCAGAGCCCACAGCAGTCAAATCAGAATGTCTGGGGACAGAAGCTAGGCAATATATTTTTTTTAATATTCCCAGATGATTCCTCTGTGCAACAAAGTTTGGGGGATGCTGCATTCAAACGCTGGAACATGCATTTGTGCATTCTTGTGTTTTCTGGAATTTCCTAAGATGGTAGGTTTAGAGTACTAAGAGGGACATTTTCAGAAATTAACTCAGTTTGTTCTCAGTGGTTCTGCTGTGCTCTTACTAGCGATCTTCAGTTTCACCCTTGTAAGCATCGCATACATGTGGTCCATGTAACGCGTTATACTCAATGTATAAATGTTAAAGATCCAATTATCAAATTCCCACTAGCTATACTTGGAAGTCATCATAAACACCTTGGGGAAAAGGCCTGAGATTAATTAGTTCCAAAGGCCTCCTGTCCAACGTCTGGCTCCATAGCCTTGTCACCTTGTCCCGTTGGAGCCTCCTCTGCCTCTGCCGTCCACCTGCTTCTCCCCACGTCCTTCCTCTGTTCCCTGAGATTGCTGAATTCATTCCTCTGAGCACAGCCCACCTCTCTCCTGGCTCTAATTCCATAAGCTACACATTCCTACCTCCAGCCTTGCCTAACTTTGGTCTTCCTGGCAACATCACCAAGCACTCCCAGCACAGCTCACCTGTGAGGTCATCTAATTCTGGCCAGCAGGCCCTCACGGGCAGCAACAAGCCATGGTGGGAGAAGCTAGCCCCAAAACGTGCACCAAGATCTGAACAAGGTCAAACAATGTGATAAGGTTGTATGACCACTTCTCATCAGTTAGAGATTTGGTCAGCATATGTGAAGAACATTTGTAAACCATAAAATCTAAACCATAGGTCTGATTCTATGGGTCTGTGGTGGGCCAGGAATCTATTTAATAAGTACCTCAGAGGATGCTCAGGAAGGCAGTCCTCAGACCACTGATTCGTAAATGTCCCAGATATATACTCTGTTGCTTTTTAATGCAAATGGTACCTACGTGAGCTAAAAATTCAGATTCCCTGATGAAGGTTTGTCTCAGCTCTATAAAACCTTCCTTCGTCCAGCCAACTACAGGCAGAAATGTGGCTAATTGAGGGAATGGAAGGCTAATTCACAGTGGGAGAAATGGGAGAGTGGATTTTCCTGACATGAGCTCAAGCACACATATTAATCTGCACACCCCACTCGTGCTACAGAAGAGAAACCTCAGAGGTCGGTATCACCTCTCAGTCTATGACCCTGGGGAATCCAGAAATGAGTGTGTGTGTGCAAGAGACATTCAAATTTGTTTCCTTCTTTGTAGTCAAGAAAAAACTAATTCCAAGAAAAAAAATGAAAAGTAAGAGATAAACTTTTATCTTTCTTTCAGAAAAAAAGTTAACAGTGCCGGGCAAGCTTCACCACAGTACACTACAGCGGCTTATCCGGCTACGTACACGTACGCGCAGACAGGCTGACAACAAGGACTGTCCCACACTTGAAAGATGTGACTAGACATAAATTTATGAAAATAAAACTTCTCTTTGAATAATCACCAGAGATCAGAACAAGTGGAAACCTTAGAATTTATCTGGTTGAGTGGGCTGTATGTAAGTAACTTGGGCAGAGCTCAGAGTTCTCAGAGGTACCCCACATGCCAGGGACACCAGGCTGTCGCTGCCACTTCCTCAGGACAGAAAATGGAAGGGCCAGAAGGAAATGTCCCACCAGCTCCTTCTACATGTAAAACCACTCACATACAGCACCTTGTTTGAGACTCGCAGCCCTACACTCTAAGTGTTATTAACTCCAATTACAAACTAGGAAAAACTCTCGGAGGAGTTAAAATGCCTTCATCCAAGGTCACACCATCGGGAGAGAGCAAAGTGGGACCAAAATTTGTGTGGGTACAATCCTGAGTTAGTTCTCTGGTCAAGACCAAGGTAGGCTGTGACCAGACTATTTGGATTCAAATTCCATCTCTAATTTACTGGTTATGTAACCTTGGGCAAGATAACTAATATTTTTGTACCTAAACTTTTGCAACCTTAAAATGGTAGTAGTAATAATACCAATCTCACGGGGTTCTTATGGGGATTGAGTGGGCATATCAAACCCTGGTATTTGCATAGATGGTAAATCCACATATAAGAACCAGGCAAACAGTAAATAATTGAGAAATGGACTGTAAGACCCAGGAACTCCTACCCACCCACCCCCACCACACCTAATTTCTCTTTTCTACACTTCTCTGCCAGAATTCACTTTTTACCCACCACTTTGTCTTTCTCCAGTGAAGGTTTTTTCTAAGTGAAATAAAAATCCATGTATCCATTCAAGTTCAAAATTTCAGGTATAGGGTGATTACAAAGCATTTATCAAACCATAATAAGAACACAGCGAGGCTTTAAGGACTATGGAATAAAAAGTTAAGAAAGTAAATAAAAAAGAGGGAGGATATAATTTACTTATAAATGCACGTCAATGTCTAAAACCACTTTTAAGAGAATTAGATGACCTCAGGAAGAACAGACATGCACGTACAGAGTGTACAATCACAGTCCTCAGAGAACTAACAAGAAGCAATTTTCTGTTCCTCTAAACCTGTCTCCTAATTAAATTAATTGGTTTAAAATAGATCGGACTTCTTGTGCATAGAGCCTGTAATAGTCGATAGTTTGACAAAAATGTAGTATACTACATCTATTGGTTTGCATTTTATTAGAACTAGGGACTCGTGAGTATAATACACAATATGATGGTTAGCAAAGGAAATAAGGCTTTTAAAGCAGAATAACTAGTCTTGCATAAATCTGAAATTCTTCTGATAGAAATGTCACCTGTGTTCCACAGGAATACAATTTAAAAATATATTTTAACAGAAGGTATTTTTGCTTCAAAATTCATAATTCTCTTCTCTCAATTCCTTTCCAAGGAAAGAATTCACTCTGTGTGTCAGATTGTTATTATAGAGTTTGACAAGATCACAACCTCTCTTATAAAGCCCTTCAAACCCATAGAGGCCATGATCCTGCCACATTCTATGAATTAACAGGGCCAGATGTGAACAATGCTTATATGGCATATTTCTTAGAATGCAGGTACTCCAGAATACTGCCATCAAACCCAAAGTGATGTGCAGCATGGTAAAATGTTCCCTAGTCTGAGTGGAGTTATTTTTATGTATTTGCTACATATTTTCTAGTATAATACTTTCAATATCCTATATGCTTCTGGCCACCTCTATATCAAATGACAGGATCAGCTAGGGTCAGGTGGCAGAAAAATGAGGTTAAAAATGCAAGGCTAAAGAAAATCATCAATATCAGAAAAAGATAGTGGTGCCCTGGGCATGGCTGTGGTCATGACGATGAGGAAGGAGAGAGAAACCCTCACCAAAAAAGGCAAAAGGATGGGACCATCTTCCTGGGTTTCCTAGGAGACTCACTCTGGATGAGACAAGAAAAAAAAATGGATAGGAAGGGCAGGGTGTCAGTCCAGGACAGAGGATGGAACAAAATAGAGAAAACAGTCCAAAAACTAGCAGCTGCTAGCTGCCTCCTAGTCCCCTCTCCCGACTCTTCTTAAAGGACCACCACCTTCTAGGAGCTCATAAAATTTTGTTCTAACTTCTTCTGCTCATTTCAGCCATACTTATTGTTTCCCATGTCTGTTTTCTCCTCCAGAGAGTCTAGACTAGAGCCTCTGAAGGTCAAGGACTGGCTTCCTACAAACGCCTGACGAATGAATGAACAAGGAAGAAATGGAATTGAATTCTCTTTGAGTAGGAAGTCAAATTAGATACATCGCTTGCAACAAAGTAGCTTCAAAGAACAATCACTTAAGGAAAAAACAAATAGCAACAGCTTTTTGATACATTATTAACTTGTTACTATCCTAACCAAACCCTAGCCTTTAATTCATTTTCTTGAAGGTAGGGTGGGAGAAGAGCTCTAAAATGTAAGATAGGCGTGCACAGTCATCTAAGCTATTACAGGTCTACCACGGGGAGAGGGAAGAATGAGCTGTTGTTCCACTCTCACTGCTAAACTGAAGAGCCAAAGAGTCCAGATTGGCTCGGCCCTGACTCTCTGTTGGAGGAAAGCTTTGTGGTAATAATTACCATTTGTTTAGTCTGTAGTTACACAGTCAAACTTAAACGCCCAAATTAATCACTTTGGCTAGTTCAACCAAATCATATCTCTCCAATTTTCCAGGTCACATTTCCAAGAATGCCTATGAGACTGCATATAACAGTTTTCTTAAATAAAACCCAAATGTACTTCTCTTTAAAAAGTTGTGTCAAAGACATTTCTCCCAGAGATGTGTTCCTCCTGCCACAGAACAGCTCTGCTCACATCACTCCCTGGGTGCACTGGTAACCACCAAGCCTTACCCAGGAGGGATCGCAGACCAATGGGCCGTCTGCACCCACGAGAGCCCTGTGACCATGGATAGAACACTGGCCTTGCTAGACCTGAGTTTCCTGTCTGTGATGGTTATAATAATACCAACCCCCTGAGACTGCTGTGAGGATTAAGTGAGAGGCACAAAGCCTCTAAGCAGGGTCTTTACAGAGCAGTACTTGATAAATGGTAGCTGGATTATTACTGTTGTGATGATGGCAATTTCCTTTCACCTCCCCTCTCTCTCAGCCTCTCCTAAAGGTGTCACAATTTTCCCTAATCTGATATTGAACCTGGGCCACTTTGAAGTTTCTCTTAAAATAAGACCTAATTCAAAGCCCACCTCCTCCCTGACAATCCTATAGCTCCTGGGCACCCCTCCTCAGCACACAGGAGATGGCCAATGCTCCACTGTCTGGAGTCTCCAGCTTTGCCTGACACTTTCTGCTTTGTATTGGAATGAATCACATCTTCTTAAATTCTGAGCTTTCTCATGCAGTAAACGCCTAAAACCTTCCCACCACACGATGCATAAGTCCAGTTGTTAGCCATGATCTGTGGAAACCACCACAAATAGCAAACCATCAGGGCAGAGGTGACACCTTTAACTGCTTAGGGAGAAAGGCCAGACTTCAAAGATGCACTTTGCATTTCTATGACGCATTTAGTTCCTAAAGTTTTTCAACATTGGAGATGGGAGATGATAAATCAGGCACGCAAACATTACATCATTATAATAAACTAGCTTACATCTTTCTCATGAGACAAGAATACGCATGCCCTCACCTCTTCAGTGAGTACATCACCTGCCGTATTCTGAATTCTGGCAGATGTCATCTTCCATGAAATCACTCTTATACAACACACAAAAATTACATACAAAGAAGTTTCTACCATACAGCTGCCTAGAGATAAACTCTATATAATCCCTCAAACCCAGCTATATTATAAATGGGCTTACAGATATCTTCCTCCTATACCCCAAAATGAGAAAGGCCCTTTAACCTGGAATTTGTAAGCCTATGAGTCCACACACGCACAGTTTTTAAAATTAGAACTAATCCAGCTCAGAAATGAGGACTCCCAAAGCCAAGACCCTCTCGATGTAAGTTTAGTATCAGCTCTAACCCACATCCCTTTTACCCTACAGTCTAAAAATTGTTTTTCATAACTTTACACTGAAGGTAAGTGTACTGATTCCTCTCTCAAAGCACTCTTAAACCAGGGTACTCCCATCTCAGCCTGCTGGCATTTGAGGATGACACTTTTTTGTGGGGGTGACATCCCCTGCATTGTAAGATGTCCAGGAGCACCTTAGCCTCAGTCTGACAGATGACAATAGTACCCTCTCACTAGCGTGACAACCAAAAACATCTCCAGACACTGCAAAAAGTTCTAGGAAGCAAACCACTCCTTTTCAGGGCCACTAGCCTAAGAAAATTCTTGCTCATTGATACCCATCTTTTAAAAATGAGAAAACTCTTGAAGAATTGGTGGAATGAAGCTCTGAGAAAAGAGAAAACACTGAGGCAGGAGACCTAGTTCAAATTGCCATTGTCCTCCAGGCTTGTTGGGCAGCACGGACCATATGTCCTGGGCTTGGAACCTGGCTCTTCTGCATGCACCAAGGTGACCACACACTAGGCACTTAGCTTCGAAGCCTCAGTTTCCTCCCTTATAAAATGATAATATCATGTTAGAATTGTGAAGCCAAAGGCCTAACTCAGCATAAGAGAAACATGTCCATTCATTTCTGCAGTTTCTGATGCAGAATACTTGCTCAATAGATACTAACTATATTTCTTCATTGTTATTATGGTCCATGACCAATGACTACCACCCATCCATGAATGTGGCCAAATACACCCTAAGAGAAAGCAGATGAGGGCTTGTAAATGGCTCAGAAACGCCCACTACCACCCCTTGAAGCCAAAGGGGTGGGAGGGGGTAGAAACCAAACATACTATGGAAAGGCACATCAGTGGTTTCATTATATAATATAGTCACACTCGTGCACCATGCACGCACATATGTGTACACACACACATACACGCTGTCATGCTGAGAACCATCAGCCTATAGCAGCAGCTTCAGAAACAAAAAGGTAACAGTTCATTTTTCATGGAGGAAAGTTTGTCGCAACAATGTATAGGTATCCATTAATTTTCTTCTTTTTTTTTTTTTGTAGAGACAGAGTCTCACTGTACCGCCCTCGGGTAGAGTGCCGTGGCATCACACAACTCACAGCAACCTCCAACTCCTGGGCTTAAGCGATTCTCCTGCCTCAGCCTCCGGAGCAGCTGGGACCACAGGCGCCCGCCACAACGCCCCGCCATTTTTTGGTTGCAGTTTGGCCGGGGCTGGGTTTGAACCCACCACCCTCGGCATATGGGGCCGGCGCCCTACTCACTGAGCCACAGGCGCCGCCCTATGAAAAGTACAACTCTCATTTCCCTCACCTTCCCCTCTCTTTCCTTAAATTACACAAAGACACATTCAAATCTCATCATGCCCAAGGGGACTTGTGCAGAAACTTTGGGTGTAGCCAACACTGAGGAAGCCCTGTTTTCAGAAGCAGCAGCACCCCAGCTGCAGTGTGCTCGTTTTACACAGCAAGTTTCTACTAAGCATTCTCTTTAGAGTGCCTCATGCTACTGTATAACTTTAGAAAGAGTCAAATATTCAAAAATCAAAACAAAAGCTAGAGTGGTGTCAGGGCAGAGCTATTATTTGCAAGACTCTCATCACTACTTCAGTAACCCTAAAATAAGAGAAGTTGGGGGGTTCTCAAAAGGAAGTGATAAGAGGTTTATAACCTGGAAACTTTATACTAAAGGGATACGGTATTTGGATAACAGGTTCAATTAATATGGCAGAACCCAAGTGCCATGCATAAGGTTCCCCTTCCCTGGGCCAGAACCACCTAAGGGATCAAGTCATAGAATAACAGACTGAGATCTGCACAGGGCCTTATATCTAAGCACTCAGCGAAGACTGATTCTACTAAAGAAACAACAGGAATCATCCAAGACCAGCTGAACTAACCAGGTGAATGAGGTGTTAAATCAGAGAAGCCACCTGCTCTCAGTCTCTGACACTGCGCTCGAGTCAGACCTGGCTGTCTGATGTACCAGGGAGCCTCACAGAATGGGCCAGGAGGACAGCGGGCAGGGTCGTGCATCTACAGCAGAGATGATGCCAGAGGCAAGCACCACATCGTCTGAAAGCATTTACAGCTTACGGGCGTCCCACAGAAAGGGAGAGGAGACTGTCAGCCCAGCCCTATTGATAAGCACCACATGGAAGAGGAGCGTCTGAAGGGCTTTCTTAGCATTAGTGGGCCTCTCGGGGTTAATAATTTACATGTTCCCTTCAACTAAAAGGGAAGCCTCATATCACATTTTCCAAACTATTTAAATAATTTTAGGTTCCTTATGATATAATGATATAACTTAGGTTCTCACAGAAGTAGTTTTATGTCTAGAATTTAAAAAGCAAGATGCAATTCATGTTTTAAGGGTTCAGCATGACTGCTAAATGAGTGCCCTCTAAAGCCAAGAACAAATTGATTTGAAGCATAGCGTTAGGAGACACAGTAACGAATGACTGTTTCCGTCATTTCGCAAACTATGTGTGTTCAACAACATACAGATCGTAATGTAACTATACATCCCATTGTCTTAGATTAAGTTCCAACTGGGGAGGGGAGCTGGAAACTCACTACTAAAAGCCAGTTCTTGTGAAATTTATGAGTCTTCTTGTGGCTAACAACTGCTCCTATGATAGCCAGAAAGAACATCAAATAATCATCATAAATAGTCAAAGAAAATCCAATAACTAACGCAGGGTCCTCAAGAGTAGAGAACTGAAGCTCAGAAGAACAATTTATTTTTTTCCTAAAAAAATTGTTTTTATAAAAAGAAAAAAGTTAAAGAACTATGAAAGTGTAGTGAAGGGTTTGCTGTGAGTGTATACAGCTGTGCATCGAGTTAACAGACATCCGAGCAGAGACTATGCATTGGGCTCCACGTAGATACTGGTACGAAGTTGCACAGCTGGACCTGTTCATAGTCTACTTGGAAAACACAGATATAATGTTAAAGACACAGGCAGTTAATATCTGTCCAGCATTACCTGAGCACTTTAGAAATGTGACCTTATTTAGTTTTCCATAGAGACTCTGTAACTCCAGCTTAGAGGTGGGGAAACTAAGGCTCTGTGAGTATAAGTTGCCCATGATCATACACCAGGGATATGAGAGGGCTTGTATTTGAGTCTGGGCAATCTTGCTCCAGAGCCCATACACAGGACAACGGTGCTGCCTCCCCACACTGAGGTCTCCCTTTCCCAGGGATGGAACCTCAGACCACTGTTTAAAACCAAGAGTCTCAACAGCTTACGTGTGTAAAGTATCCAAATGATAGAGAAACACTGAAATTGCCTATTGGAGAGAAGAGTCATTCTGTCAAAACAAGGGAGTTAAAAATACAAAATATACGCATTCAAGAAAAATTTCCTATGAATAAAGTATGAGAGAGCTGCAAGCAGAGTTTCATAAAGAAATTTGTCATAATGTGTAGAACACCAATGTCCAAATGCTATAATTGGGTAAATGAGGTGAAAGCTATGTTGATTAGTATGATGTAAGCACTCCGATTTGTACAAATAAGCAACACATTGAAAAGGGCATAAATGTATTTATGATCTATGTACAAAAAACTTAATAAAAAATATATACAAAAAAAGAAATTTGTCATAATTTCTTTAAAAAAGACACCACAGAAATAGAAATAAAGTTTCAGGAGATTAATAGATGGTTTTGTTTCTAATCAATAGTTACTAATGCCATGAAGCATCTTTCTGGTACTAGGGTTCTTAAATAGCTCCAAGTTGGCAGCTGTGCACAACAACCAAATAATAACCTCTGGAGTCAAAGTTAACAGCCCTATCCCATGTACCCATCAAGGAATAAAGAAAGCCCAGAAGAAAGGGCAAGAAAGGGGGATGCTCTGACATGGAGTGACTGCTCCGTGCAAGCAAAACAGAGACACTGTGGTCTCCTCTGCAGCAGACAGAGAAGTAGAGAGAGGTGTCAGCAGTGGCAGAAAGGGCCTGGTGATAGAGCTGTCTCAAAAGCAGTGATACCCAAGAGCAGAAGGCAAGGAGGAGGGGGTAGCAGCGCACAGGCAATAGGGCAGGGCTGGAGAGCATGGCCTGCATCCCAGCGCCTTGGGACCTGAGGGCATGTGGGCACTCTGACAGCGTGCCAGTCAGAACAAGAAGAAACCAGGGAGTCAATTGCCCTACACAGCAGAACCTGTTACTTGGTAAGTACTTACCACCAACAAAAACCTGTACCAGCTGAGCGTGTGACAGGGCGAGACGATGCCAGTTGTACAGACACATCCACCAAAAAAGAACAGACAGTGGCCATCTCTTCTGTGGTGCTGCTGACGGATACCGGAGGGTCAGGTAACCTCCCTAGGTCTCAATGACATCATTGCTCAGGCAGGAGAGAATGACAACTCCCCACACCTCAAGGCTGTGGGCATCAGGTGAGGTCATGCATACACACTGCCTGGTATTTGGTGATGCCCCATGGAGCTTAGGTATTGTCAACACCACCATCGCCATCAATATCGCTTTTGTTATCTCACCCACAAAGAAACTTACATTCTAGAAAACTTCGAGAGTGAAAACTAGTGTAGATGGGGAAAGTGCAGAGACTGCAGAGTGCCCCTTACTTCTCACTCCAGCATCACGTATGCAGTAAAGCAGGTCATGGGTTATGAGTGGAAGACCCAGTGAATGGAATGAATGGTACAGCCACTGCCAACTTAGGTCGTCTTCAGTCATCTGTGTTGACATGAGGTCTTTGTGGCTTCATCCATCCCCAGACCACGTTTGAGTCAATAACTCTAGACAGCAGAAAAATTTCAAGTTTCACCTCATTTAAGAGATCTGAAGTTCTAAATCCCCAAGCAGATGGGTCATTTCCAAGTGCTTTTTAGGTGATGTGTACTGTCAGACAGAATTGTAATTTCCTGCGTCCAGGTTAGAAACCATATAATATCTTTATTGCATCTCCATTGGCTGGCAAAGTTTCTGACACCCATTTCTAGCCTATGAATACTGTACATGAATGAACAGCCAGCTTTGTCATTTTTATTTAACAAAATTTAAACAGCTGTCTGGAGTATTCACCTGTTAAGTTCAGTTCCCCAGAGGGCCAAATAACTAAGCTACTGTCAGGAAAAAATATACACTTAGCTTATAAAAATATTTCTGATAAATCAATTAAGTACCTAAATATCTTTTAACTGGCTTGTGGCACAAAGTCTTAAAACATAGGTCAAGTAGCCTCATTCCCTTTAACCACAGGTCAGACTGATTCTTATGAACGTTAATTAATGTTCTTGGTCAAAACATAAGAGAAGTCTAGGCAGAGGGTGCTTCCTCTGGAGATAAGGAGCCCTTCCTACTTGGGCCTCACGATCACCACAACATGCCACCTCCTTTCCACCCTTTTGCAAGCTTTTTTTTTTTTTTTTGTATTTCCCTCTTGTCTCTGCTCCTACAGAAACTAAAGGTAGAAGCCAGGCACCCCACATCTTAGAAAGCTTTCATTTCAAATCACCTCTAGTCGAGAGAAGTGCTTCTTGTTTCTGGCCAGAAAACTGACAAAGTGCTTTGTTCTCCCGGGTCACATCTGAGCTCTTTTGACTGTACTTTGTGACTCCCCGTTCCCCGGCTGTACTTTGTGACTCCCCGGCTGTGCTCTGCGACTCCCCGCTCCCCGGGCTGTGCTCTGCGACTCCCCGCTCCCCCGGCTGTGCTCTGCGACTCCCCGCTCCCCGGGCTGTGCTCTGCGACTCCCCGCTCCCCCGGCTGTGCTCTGCGACTCCCCGCTCCCCCGGCTGTGCTCTGCGACTCCCCGCTCCCCGGGCTGTGCTCTGCGACTCCCCGCTCCCCGGCTGTACTTTGTGACTCCCCGTTTCCCGGCTGTACTCTGTGACTCCCCGTTCCCCGGCTGTACTCTGTGACTCCCCGTTCCCCGGCTGTACTCTGTGACTCCCCGCTCCCCGGCTGTACTCCCCGGCTGTACTCTGTGACTCCCCGTTCCCCGGCTGTACTCTGTGACTCCCCGTTCCCCGGCTGTACTTTGTGACTCCCCGTTCCCCGGCTGTACTCCCCGGCTGTACTTTGTGACTCCCCGCTCCCCGGCTGTACTTTGTGACTCCCCGTTCTCCGGCTGTACTTTGCGACTCCCCGTTCCCCGGCTGTACTTTGTGACTCCCCGCTCCCCGGCTGTACTCCCCGGCTGTACTCTGTGACTCCCCGTTCCCCGGCTGTACTCCCCGGCTGTACTTTGTGACTCCCCGCTCCCCGGCTGTACTCCCCGGCTGTACTCTGTGACTCCCCGCTCCCCGGCTGTACTTTGTGACTCCCCGTTCCCCGGCTGTACTCCCCGGCTGTACTTTGTGACTCCCCACTCCCCCGGCTGTACTTTGTGACTCCCCGCTCCCCGGCTGTACTTTGTGACTCCCCGTTCCCCGGCTGTACTCCCCGGCTGTACTTTGTGACTCCCCGCTCCCCGGCTGTACTCTGCGACTCCCCGCTCCCCGGCTGTACTCTGCGACTCCCCGCTCCCCGGCTGTGCTCTGCGACTCCCCGCTCCCCGGCTGTGCTCTGCGACTCCCCGCTCCCCGGCTGTGCTCTGCGACTCCCCGCTCCCCGGCTGTGCTCTGCGACTCCCCGCTCCCCGGCTGTGCTCTGCGACTCCCCGCTCCCCGGCTGTACTTTGCGACTCCCCGCTCCCCGCTGTACTCTGCGACTCCCCGCTCCCTGGGCTGTGCTCTGCGACTCCCCGCTCCCCGGCTGTACTCTGCGACTCCCCGCTCCCTGGGCTGTGCTCTGCGACTCCCCGCTCCCCCGGCTGTGCTCTGCGACTCCCTGCGACTCCCCGCTCCCCGGCTGTACTCTGCGACTCCCCGTTCCCGGCTGTGCTCTGCGACTCCCCGCTCCCCCGGCTGTGCTCTGCGACTCCCTGCGACTCCCCGCTCCCCGGCTGTACTCTGCGACTCCCCGTTCCCGGCTGTACTCTGCGACTCCCGGCTCCCCGGCTGTGCTCTGCGACTCCCCGCTCCCCGGGCTGTGCTCTGCGACTCCCCGCTCCCCGGGCTGTGCTCTGCGACTCCCCGCTCCCCGGGCTGTGCTCTGCGACTCCCCGCTCCCCGGGCTGTGCTCTGCGACTCCCCGCTCCCCCGGCTGTGCTCTGCGACTCCCCGCTCCCCCGGCTGTGCTCTGCGACTCCCCGCTCCCCCGGCTGTGCTCTGCGACTCCCCGCTCCCCCGGCTGTGCTCTGCGACTCCCCGCTCCCCCGGCTGTGCTCTGCGACTCCCGACTGCAAGGCACTATTCTGGATCCATGAAGTTACTCAAAAAACTGATCCCGGGCAAATCTCTTTTCTCAGTGTAAAGAATAAAAGTGACGTGACTGCGAATCCATCCCCACCATTTTTCCTGTAGCAGTTTACTGTGACTCACCTTTTTGGTCACACCTACATGTAGACAGAACAATGATAATTACAAATACAGTATTTAACTCAATACAGTAATAAAATACCACGGATCCAAACCTTTGTTAATTTCTGTTACATCATTCCAAACTTCACAAGAATTTGATCTGAGCTAAGGGTGATGCTTCAGCTCCACATTCACTCATGTACTTTATAAAGTGTTTTCTGTGTGCACGGTGCTGTTTAAGGCGTTAAGATGGATTAAAACAAATAAGCAAACAGAACAAAACTATTTTGCTTTCAAGGAGGCTACATTCTAACTAGGGAGATGAGATATGCATATCTCAAAAAATTCATTTTCCAAATAAATTAAAGATGCAAACAAAATTTCAAGGGCTTAACCCTACTTAGGGGAGAAAATTATGAGAAACTTGGAGCTCAGATATTGTTTATATGGAAATGCACACTGTTAATTACAAATGAGTCATCTATTCATCATACTTCATCATAATAGGCTCCTAAAAGACCACTCCTTGGCAGCACGTAGAGGTTAGTACTTAGAAATATACTTGAAAGTAATAAATCAGACAGTAAAAAACACTTTTATGGCTTGGGATGAGCCTTAGAGATAAGTGACTCTATGCCTGAGGTCTTGAGAGCTCAAAAGCCAGTTCATATCCATGGAAGAGCAGGGGCTATCCCCCAGGTCCCAGATGACACGTCTAGAGTTTTCCCCAAACCCCACATGAATCTATTTGACTTTCTTTGCCAACCAGTTTAAGTTAGTGGATTTTCTGCTGTAAATATTACCTAAAATAGTAGAAATGAATTACACAGAAATCAGAACTAAAGCCAGCAAGACTTACACATCTAAATTACAACAGCTCACCTGTTTGATCTTCAGTTTTTCCCATTTCCAGTTCATCCTATAATATGCACACTGGCCCCTGGATTTATCTTATAAGATGGCTTTAAACATGCATTATCACTACTTTCCCTCACCTTTGGAATAAAGCTCCTATCCAAGCAATCAAGACTCAATATTCTTGAGAGGCCCACAAACTGCAACATTCTCAACAGTCTATCCCAGAAACCAAGTCTCTTCTTCTAGTTAGATAGGTCCAGTCATGACCGGAAGGACAGAATCATCAAGCTCCCTTCTCCCCACTGTCCTTTGCCAGCATAATACAGAGGCAGCAAGCAGCAGCATATTTGTCTCCCTGACAACCACCCTAAAGGTGGGGTACAGTCCAACCACATTAAGAACCCAAAGCTCTCTCTTCCATAAACACAGCCAAATTCTTCATTCTTCCTGCCTATGCCTCCTCTTGGGAATAACAAACCAGACATTTCAGAGGCAAGGTTTGCCTTACTCAGTGAACAAAAAGCTTTCCCTGACACTGATTTGAGACCATAGCTTTACTGTACATGTCATGGCTCCGCAGTCTTCATCTATAAAATCTCATCCCCTTTCAGACTTTGCATTCTCAGAAGAGGCCCCAGTATTTTCACTCAGTCAGCACTGATCAGCAGACAAGCCCCTCCAGCCCTTTTATAAACTTCACCACACTTAAATCTCCACTCAGTATCCCAGGCCCAAATAGGAGACAGGTGGTGAATGTTTAGCAGAAAGGTTTTGTTTTGTGCTGCCTCACTGGTGTTTCATGTCATGATCTGTAAGGCTACAGCAGCAGTAGGAATCCCCACATGAAGAACGGGCTGCCCACGTTTTCACTTTTTGGGTAACTGTGTTATTTTCGTACAGTGAGTGCTCTCACCCCACCCCGACTGATTACCGCATCAAAGAATGTAAAGCGGTATTCATGATTACATAACTCATGATGTGAAAGCCAAAGGGAAAACACTAATATGTCTCTCAATTTTTAGTTACAAAAGGTACACTAAAATATCTTATTATGCATCTATCTAAACACAATGGGTATGACCAAGAATGCCAGGCAGCCCCACGCGAGACTGCCTGCCGCGTGAAGGTCAGCTGTTCAATTTATGCAATTACAGTCATGCTCCTCAGTTAATAGTTAAATGGATGTCTATCATCTATTTGATGGTTACTGCTCCATATTACATACCATATCTTGTAATTTTAACCCATAGGTGGACATTTATACATAATAATATTTAAGCATTTATACTCTACAAATCTATTCTCTATAAATCAGAGCTTTAAGGCATTATGGTTTTTAAATAGCATCTAAATCAAAGTAAAAAGATGTCATACAATAAAGATAAGTGATAACAACCCTTGGTTTCTTTTTTTTTTTTTAATTTTTTTTTTTTGTAGAGACAGAGTCTCACCTTACCGCCTTCAGTAAAGTGCCATGATGTACACAGGACTCACAGCAACCTCTAGCTCTTGGGCTTCCGCGATTCTCCTGCCTCAGCCTCCCAACCCCTTGGTTTCTTAAGAAGAATGAGTTATACACATGGAAATAATTAGCAATATTTAGAGCAGCTCGTTTCAAGCATACCTAAATACGTGAACTGTGCAGAGAAGAAACGTGAGTCTGCCCCTGACCCCAATACCATCACCCCCAATTTGGAGTGAAAATACATATTCTCATTTAAATGTCGATAATTTTTGCACATCATTTTAAATAATGATATATTTGGATTATAAAACATAGGATAACGTGTCTAATTCTTAAATATTTTTCATTAATGAAATTTTAATCATTTTTCTTGTAATGATTTAACACACTGTTTTGCTATTTTCGTATTCCAGGCATACTCATAGTAAAATATCCCAAACACCAACTAGCGTTTTATGCAACACAGTGGAAATGTTTTAGGTAAGTGTTGTAAGTACTGGTTCAAAGAAATCTGCTCACTTGAAGACAGACAGACTACACCCTTCTCAGATGACCTTAAAAGTATTAAGAGAACAGATTCAAAATATTTCTGAAAAGTACAATTTATTCCTATCTTCTGTTGCCAGTCCTAAATTGGTTCCCAGTCATTGACAAAATATTCTTCCTTGCTAACTTTAATGCCATAGCAATACTTTTGTTTTTTCTTTTTCTGTTATTAAATAAAATATTTTGTATAGATGGTGAAAAGATTTCCAAGTTCTTAAATAGATTTGTAAATGAAAAGAAATAGCTGTTTACCCATGTATGGAAAGAGTGCCTGAACTAGCTGTGAACATGTTTCTGATAGTATAATTCAACAAACAGCTCTCCAAGTGTGGTCTATGAATCACAAGGGTCCCAATACTTTAGGAGGTCTGCAAGGCCCAAACTTTTCTCCAGTTCTGAAAGGTTATTTGCTCTTGCACAAATTTGCAATAATATTTTAAATCTTTAAAATGATAATTTAAAATTCACTATTTCATTCTAAAATAAACTTATAACTTTTTTAAAAATGGACTATTGGTTTCAAAGAGGAGATTAGACACTTCATTCCCATTAGGATGGCTGTTATTTAAAAAAGCAGAAAATAAACATTGGCAGGGATATGGAGAAAAGGAAACAATTTTTGGCTGACAACGAGAATATAAAATGGTGCAACCACTGTGAAAAATATTAATGGCATGATGGTTGCTCAAAAAATTAAACATAGAATTATTATACAATCCAGCAATTCAATCCTCTTCTGGGTATATACCTGAAAGATCTTCAAGCAGAGACTAGAAGAGATGTTTGTATATTCACATTCACAGGAGCACTATTTGCCAATAGCCAAAAGGTAGAATTAACCCATTGATCAATAGATGAATGGATAAAACATTATTTATATTATAATATATAATAAACATTATAGATGAATAAATGGATAAAACATTATAAACATTATATATATAATATATATAATATTATTAAACTTGGAAAGGAATTTCTGATACATGATACATGAATGAAGCTTAAAGACATTATGTTAAATGAAATAAGGTCACAAAAGGACAAATATTGTGCGATTCCACCTATGAGATACATAGAATAGTCAAATCCATATGGACAGAAAGTAGATGGCATTTTCCAGACACTGGAGGAGTTTGAAATAGGGAATCACTGTTTAGTACATATGGAGTTTCAGTTTGGGAAGATGAAGGAAAGTTCTAGAGATGAGTGGTGGTGATGGGTATGCCACAATGCGGAGTACTTGATGCCACTGAAATGTACATGTAAAACCAATAAAAATGGTAAAGTTTATGTTATGGACATTTTAACAGAAAAATGCATCATAAAATAAGTGGGAATTGCTATGGTTTTTCAGACTAGAAATGAAAACCCCACTGGAACCCCTTACAGGATAAGCCTTCGTACTGCACTGGCTGGAGAAGCACACACCATAACTGAGATACTAAGAAAGCTTTGGACAATTGACACTGCTGGATGGTAAGTCAGTAAAAACACACGGCAGTGCTACTGCCCAGTGACACTCTAACTCCCCAAAGAAAAGATCTGGCAACAAACGTGTTACTATCCCAACTGCAAGAACTGTACCTTGGCCATCCAAATGGATTATGAGTTGACTAATCGGTGCTGATACTGATTGAAGATTTATTTTTTAATGAGAATGCCTGACAATAAACACTGGTGCTGAAATAGGAAACGTGACAAATACCTTCTGGAACTTATGATTAATCCTTAGAACTACTTCTTAGTTTAGTAAAATGCTAAAGTTCAATGAGGAGGTATTCAGCGTGGATTTGCCATATCATTCTACAGTGTGCTGGCTATTGCAAGTCAGGTGCTAGTCAAAATTTTATCTATACAAGAACAGACAATTATATCATTAAGAACAGAGTCAGCAATGTGAATTATTGAAAGAAGATTTCTATAGGAATGAAGCATTTCTATGTGGTATCATGACAAATAAAAACAACTTGAAATTTCTTTGCAAGGTAAAACTAGCTCCTTGTATGTGTGGCAAAAAAAAAAAAAAAAAAAAAACCAACCTTTTTGAAAAAAGCTCTTTTCTTCAAAAAACATCTTCAAAAGGAAATTTAACATGAACCTTTTCCCCTGTTAGCAAAGATTATTGTAAACAGGATATGTGCAAATCATTTGAATAAAATGTAGCTGTTATAGACCTAATTGGAGAATACAATGAAAGTTTACCGACTTTGAGAATCCTGACATCACACTGAAATTAGCATTTCAGCCTCACCTAGCTGATATCACCAAGGCATCTAAAGAACTACAGATGGAATTGATGGAGCTCTCAGTAGATGACATTTTAGTCATTGTTTGATGCTAAGAAAGGTCCAGTTAAAATATGGAAAAATACAGTAGAATATTCACATTTTCAGCAACATGCCCAGAAAAATGCATTCTTGCTTTTCAACTACTTATTGCTGTGAATGTATTAATACAGTCTCTTACCCTACCCAAATCAGGATGCTCTGCAGGTCACAAATGATCTTCACCATCTGGAAGATCAACAGAAATTGGAACCTGCATGCTGCAGCCAAATATTAAAATGCTTTCCAACAGAAAGCAGACCCAATAAAGTCATGAAAAAGTTAGATAACTGCTAAGTTAACAAATAATTTTCATTGTTTGAAATTATCTGTGAGATAGTAGTTAGATTTATTTAATTGAAGTTTCTTAAATGTGGCTGTATTTGATTACAATTAAAAATGCTCCCTTCCAATAGGAAAAGATTCCCCACTCTTGCACTAAATGGTACTAACAGTTCATTGTGTTATTCACTGCCACTCATTTGCAGTTAAAGCTGTCTTTAACTTTAAAGATGCAGTTAAAGTTATTAAGAATGTCCTTAATAAAAATGTAACAATTTTATTCACTCTGAATCTTTGATTTCACATATTCTTGATGTGTGTGAAGAAAGTGAATGTACACATGGAGCACTTCTGCCTACTGAGATCCCACCGTCACCTTGGGGGAAGCACTTGTGTGGCTGACTGGGTTGCAGGCTGAACCAACTGGTTTTGCTATGGAGCACCATTTTCAGTTAAAAGAATGACTGGCAGATGAACTCTGGTTATTTATACTTGAGCTTTTGGCAGATATTTCTTGAAAATCAGTGACATGGGCCTGGACACTGATAAGAAAACAAGTGACAGCATTCGTTGTCAATGACAATGCAAAAATTATAATTTTAGGAAACTTGTATCAACCACTATGAACTTGGAAGCTCCCTAAGACAGACCCTTCTGATGAAATCGATGGTAAGATTCATGTATGTGGCTCTTAATATTATATAATGAAACATGTCAACATTTGAAAGATTGGCACAACTCAGTGAATGACTATTTTCCAAATTGCCAACATATGGTGTTAAAAAATTGTCTATGGATAAATTAGTCAAAGTACAACACAAACTAGCTGACTGTAACAGTATGTAAAGTTTCATTCATATGGCTCCAGACTCTACATAGCTACTAACATTGAAGAAACCATGTTGAGATGTCATTCCCATGATTGTACCATGTCATATAACATCCCATTTTGCCAGTCGACTTGCTCTAGAAACTGCCTGCTGGCTTGACGAAGCAAGCAACTGGGCTGGGCAAGCCCAAATGACAGGAATGGCAGGTGACCTCTGGAAAAGGGAAGTAGACTCTATAGGAGCTAAAGGTGGCCTCCAGCTAGCAGCCAGCAAAAAGCCAGGGCCTTTAGTCTTACAGCTGCAAGGAATGAGCTCTGTTAACAACCCAAGTGAGTTTGAAAGCGATTTTTCTAGTCAATTTTTCTCCAGATGATAGTGCAGCCTAATTGATATCTTGATTGCAGTCTGGTCACATTTTAAGAAAAGGACCCATGTAAGTTGTCCCCAGACTCCTGACCCACAGAAACTATGATACTATAAATATGTTTTCATGGGGGGTGGGAGGTGAGGTAGAAAAGACAGACACTATCACTTACTAAATTTCCATGCAGTGTATCCAAAAAATCATGTCTACAATTAACTGACAAAGGTTTTTAAATGCTTCTTCCTTTTTCAACTACAGAGCTGACCACCCAAGGGACTGTAATAAATTGGTCAACATACAGAACCAGGCCTACTGTACTGATAACGTACATGTGGTGCATGTCCAGTCTATGAAACGTAGGCCAACTTAAGGATGGTGGTGAATAGGGAAGTGGTCAAACCATATCTGTGTGAGGTAGGACTTTTCTTCATATATTTCAACCAAAACAACACTGCAACAGATTGAATGAGAAAGCAAACTTGAGAATCCAGCTATCCAAGAAGCCAATCATCAAAGAGATTTGCAAAGATGTTATGCTGTGCTATGTTTCACTACATTTCTCTTTTGTTTTGGAAAAGAGTTATTTTTCATAAAAATAAATTATTTTAATTTTTAATGGGTCCGGTGTTATTGCAAATCAATTAAATATATTTTTAATTTCTCAATTCTAATTTCTAATATGGTAAATAGATATCATACCCATGAAAACTCTTTCAGATCTTCTAAAATGTGCGTGAAAGGGAGCTATGACCAGTAAATTGAGGGCTACCGCAATGCTTCTATTTTCTTTATCTCTGACACGTGACACACTCCTTCCTTTCCTGCATTTGTCTAGAATCTATGCATTTTTTGACCTCTACCTTCTGAATGGCCAGGGATTCACGTGGCGTGTAGCTACTGGGTTCTTCATTTTCAACACGCATATGTGTTTCTCTAAGTGGACAGTGGGAAGCTGAAGGAAAGGGATGCTGCGTGTGGCACATGACAGGTGCTGAACAACACCCCACCTGCTCTATGATGCTCTTGATTATAGACTGAATAGGAATGAAGCCCGTGGCTTGTATGAATTGCAATCAATGCTTGATGGAGCAGACTGTGAAGAATATGACATGAGATGAAATTTAAGGCACACATGAGTCTTAGAAGGGTCACCTAAAGAGGCAGATAAGCACACAGACACCGAAATGTGGGGAAAGCAATAGATAAGTGATATTAGACCATAAGAGCTTCCATTCTCAATAAAACAGAACGGGATTGTGGATCATTAGGGAGCAAAAGTTTGAGAAATAAAGAGAGTAACATTGTGGGGAAAGCAATGGAGAAGTCAACAGAATTCTTCCAGTGTCTCTTACTGTAAAAGCAAGGAAAAAAAAATGCATTAAAATGAAGTGCCATTGTCACGGTTAGATTGTATCCTCCCCCCAAACAAGGTACCTTGATATCCTATCCCCTCACCCCCATACCTCTGAATGTGACCTTATTTAGAAATAGAGTCTTTATACCTGTAGTCAAGTTAAGATCAGGCCATTAGGGCAAGCCCTAACCCAGTGTGACTGGTGCCGTCATGGGAGAGGCAGGGAGGTGACACACAGAGGCAGAGATTGCAGTCATGTTATCACAAGCAAGCAGACTGCCGGCGGCTACCAGAAGCTGGGAGAAGCAAGAAGGATCCCCATTTAGAGGCCATAAGAGGGCATGACCCTGCCAACCAGAACAGTGGGAAAATAAATCTCTCCTGTTTTAAGACACCCCGTTTGTTGTACTTTGCCGTGGCAGCCCTAGGAGACTAAGGCAGCAATACAGGAGGGACCCCTCACAGTCACTTCCAAATGGCCCTTTCTCACCCACAGGCAAAAGTGAAACAAAAAGGAGAAAATTTGAACGCAAATCTAGTTACAGCAACCAAAAAAAAAGAATGTTCTTTTTACTAGAAATACTTGAAGTGCAGCTAAACATTCTTTTTAAGGTTCTGGGAAAATGTTTCTGATCAAACGCTGCTGTCAAAACTCAAGCCCACTGAATCTCTATAAATGTACCTATAAATACAGAGACAAAGATTATTTATCCATCTTGCATTTCCTCAACTTGGGCTACAAAAGGAAGAAATCCAGACCTAATATTTAAAGTTACCAATACCATCACTATGTCATGATGAAAGAAATACAGGATGACAAAACTCTTTCCATTTCTCCAAGATTTTATCAAGTCACAGGTACTTCTGGGCCAAGATGACACCTAGTTCTCGTGTCATGATCCAAATCTTACCTCTCTTATACACATAGGGTTCTCGGCATTAAAATCCACAGAAACAGTCATTTAAATACATAATGTATACTTAATTTTAGGACTTTCACAGCAGCATGACACTTTATTTCAACCCATGAAATCATCATATCTAAGGGCTAGGTAGAGTTCTAGAGTCACCTCACCTGATGGTCCATCCAATGTCCCCAAACATCAGGTAGCTTCAGTGGTTTCTAAATGTGCGCGGTAAAATAAGCTCAGTGTGTCCCAAATGCCTCTTTTAAGTAAAAACAGAATTTAAAAAATCAGGAGGCATCATTCATAGTAAGGGTAAGTACTATTATGAAGCTTATTTCAGGGGTATGTGTGTCACTGTTATGGAGTTGTGGAGGAAAATAAATTTCTTGCTGTGTTTATCAGTCCAGATCTCAGCAGGAAACCATCTAGGGGCAGTGCTCATAGTAGTGACCCAGGGGGCCAGGGAAAGGAGCGATACTGGACCAGAGGAGGCAGCATCTGAAGTGGGCTGACTGAGAAGCCATGGCTATGGGAAGGGATGCGGCCAGCCCCCAGACACCTGACAGGAAGGCAAATGCCTCTCACCAGGGCTTCCCTCCCAAGGGCCGAGCCTACCTAGAAGCCAGAGGGCAAGAGAGTCCACCCTGCTCTCCTCCTGGGCCACACAGGGGATTGGAGAAGGGCCAAGAGCAGGTCTGGAGAAGCAAACTGGGGATTTCTGGCCACTGTGACTCTGTAAGAAAAGTCTAAAAGCCACTGGTACAGTTTATGTATTCACTAAATTAGCCTAACAACTAGTCACTTCAGTACTTAAGAATTAGAAGTGAAGCATTATGCTTTCTGCCAGGACCATAGAGTAAAATAGCAGGATCACAGACAGAAAGGGCAGAGTGCTATGCGAACATAGCACACAGTACGGAGACCGGCTATAGGAGGGATGGACAGAGGGGGTTTGGCTTGGAGTAAGGGCAGGCCAGGAAGCTGTGCGACGTCACTCCAGGAGCTGTACTGGGCAGGGGCTTGAAGGATGAACGGAGCGTTGCCAGGGCAGGAGGAGTGGGAAGGTGGAGAAGCACCGAGCGAGAAGGGGTACAGCTGCCTCTGCCAGAAGGTGAACATGTGGTCTCTCGGGGAGGAGGAGATGGGGGAGAAGAGGATAGTATTATGGAAGGTCTCCCCAGGGGGGTTGTGGGAGGGAGTATTAGGGAATAAGGCAAGGTCAAAGCCAGAGTTAAGGGTAAAGAGGTAAGGTAAAGAGCAGGGTAAAGAGAAAGATTTGCCTTTTTGTATTGAGTGCTCTGAAGAAAGGAAACAGGAATATGAGACCAGAGATGGAGAAAGTTGTTCAGGTCCTGGTGCTGGAGAGGAGGTTGGGCGTCTTGAAGCTGAAGAGGAAATGAGCTTTCAGGTTTAGAAGACAAAGTAATGTGACTTGAGGGTTGACTGTATGTAGTAAGGGAAGTGTTGGTGGAATTGGGGGCAGAAGAGATGTCTGAGGTTTCCATGTTCCCTCTCTGGCAGACACGTCAATAAGACATGGTCTAGTGTCCTAGAGAGCCTGATAGACAGCACAGACGGGACACAGAGGACAGAGAGAGGGTGGGTGAAAAGAGCAAAGGCTTGGTGACATCAGCAATCATGAGTCCACAAAGAAGCTAACTTTGCACATCTATTATTTGGCATTGGATTAGATGCCTCAATTCAAGACTGGGATTTGAAGGTAGATGTGGAAGCGATCTACTGTCCAAAACTAGAAGTTGTTAGGCTAAGTTAATGAATCCATACAAACTGAGATAATCTAGATTATGTGTAAAGCAACATGAAGCTAAAGAATACTGAAAATAAAACACCGTTCAAATACAAGAGACCACACTGCACAAATCTTCATGAAGCAAAAGCATTATGATGTTGCTGCAAAACCCAGAACTACAGGACACTCAATACCGAAAATCTAAGGAATGAGTCAACCTGTCAGAATTTGAAATTATTTAAGACAACGCAGTGGCTATAATGGACCACTGAACTACTGCCTACAGCACATTCGAAGATAATCAAGGAAAAAGTGGCAGTTTAGAAAAGAAAATTATGTCACAGATGAAGATTTCAAATTTACAAACACCGTTGACTACTCATTTATTAACAAAAATGTGACGTGATATAATTTAACAAGCCTTTACAGTATCTTTACTGTTTAAGGTGTACCAAAATTTGCCCCTACTGTCACCATACATAAGGAAAATGGGAAATTTTAGCTAAATGTACCTATAGTTATAAAATATTCTCTATGTGTTGGCCATTTCTTTTTTCTTTTCTTTCTTTCTTTTTTTTTTTTTTTAAGAGACAAAGTCTCACTTTGTCACCTCCAGAGAGTGCTATGGCGTCACAGCTCACAGCAACCTCCAGCTCTTGGGCTTGGGCAATTCTCTTGCCTCAGCCTCCCGAGTAGCTGGGACTACAGGTGCCCGCCACGACGCCCAGCTATTTTATTTTTTTGTTGCAGTTTGGCCGGGCCCAGGTTCGAATCTACCACCCTCAGTATATGGGGCTGGTGCCCTACTCACTGAGCCACAGGCTCCATCCTGTTGGCCATTTCTTTATAAAATTTTGTTACCTAATTTTTTAAAAATCCTTTACTTTTAAGTTTGTATTTTAGACTCATGCAAATTGAATTAAATGTGAATACATTTTATATTTGCATTAAAATCACTAGCTACATTAAGAAAGCATGAAAATCTCTTAGGGCAGCACCGAGGGTCATCTCAATCTAATCCAGGTTAGATTAGTCTGTGTGTTACCACTCCTCCCTGAACCCTCAAGTTTTCATAACACCCTCAACCACTTTCTTCCTCTGGCTGGAATGCCTTACCTGAGTCTTCCTCCTGGTAGATTCCTGATCATCCTTCAAAACAGCTTCAATGTCTTCCCTTTCAAAAGGCGTTCTTTATCTATAGTGCATCCCAGCAAATGTGCCACTGGAGCAAAACTGGCTTATCCACACGCATGCCTCAGCCCCCAGGAGGTTACGACACTCATCAAAACCAGAGACAGCAACTGATTTATCTTCACATTCCTATCAGTTAAGATGGTATGTGACCTGTGACATTGTACCTAGTAGTCCAAAGAACTATGCCTACTGGTATTCAGCCTCTTGTACACTCCACTCCCTTGAATCTGGCTGGGCTTGTGACTTGGTTCAACTAAAGCAGCATGTCTGGAAGCACATGCACGTTGCAGGTCTAATTATTAAGAACACCTGGCTGCTTCCACTTGTGTACTCTTGGAGGCCTGAGTTGCCCCGCAAGAAGTCCAGCTGTCTTGCTATAGAGACCATGAGAAAAAGCCATGGCAGGAAGATCAGGTCCTGAGACTACATGGAAAAGGATCAGGGAACCTGGCTGACAGGAAGAACCAAGGGTCCAGATGTATGTCCCCAGGCGAGCTGCAGCACCAGACGTGGGAGTGAAGATACCATCTTGAATGTCCCAGACTTGGAAAACCTCACACTTCTCCACATACTTGGTCCAGATTTCTGACCTACATAATACTGTTGAGTAGTATTTTAATCTACTACACTTGGCATAGTCTGTAAGACAGCAAGAGATAACTGCAACAGATGGTGATGGACATATGGTAATAGAACCAGACTAAAACCTCCACACTTGACCACCTCCGTCAGTGACCACCACCTTAAACTGACCTAATTTTCATAGACTGGACATATACCACATGTACATATCAGTACAGTAGGCCTCATTCCTTATGTTGACCACCTCCCTATGTTGACCAATTCTTTAAAGTCCCTTGGGTGGGCAATTTACAGAGGTTCCCACCTCTTACATTATACTTCTCTGACAAAGAACTTATCAATAACCTACTATGTACTCTTCTAGGAGGTAAGGGCACTCTTGTAGGAGCTGGGGGTTCAGCAGTGAACAAAACAGGTGAAGGCTATCTTTATTGAAGTGAATATTCTAGTGAGGGTAGACAATAGATAGGTAAAATTAGTATAATAAGGAGGGATGGGTTCTGTGGATCGAATTAAAGTAGAAAAGAGCCACGGAGATGGTAACTGGAGGGGTTATAATTATAAATAGGGTGCCCAGGAAGGCTTCCTACAGAAGGACATGGACATTTAAATGGAAACATGAGAAGCACATGGATAAATGGGAGAAAATATTTCAGTCATAAAGAGCACATGAAGTAGGAGCCTGTCCATAATGTCTGAGTAATGTGCAGACGGATGAGTGTGGCTGGGGTAGAGGATATGGTCAAGGAGGTAACAGACAATGGGTTGGGTCCCCGAGACCACCAGGTTCAATGGTTCACCGAGAACACTCACGGACTTAGCAAGTAGTCATACTCATGGATGTAATTTATTAGTGAAAGGATACAAAGCAAAATCAGCAAAGGAAAAGTCATGTGGGGTGAAATCTGGAGGAAACCAGGAGTTGCTTAATTCCCCCAGCAGTGAGTTATTGCCACATGTAGGAAATGTTGCCTACTAGGGAATCTCATTAGAGACTCAGCATCCAAGATTTTTATTAGGGTCTGATCACATAGGCACTCTCTGCTTAGCATGTACAAAAACTCCAGACCCCCAGAAAAAGTGGAGGTCCTCAGCACAAGGCATAGTGTTTGCATCAATGGTTTCAGCACAGTGAGTCACACTTATCAGGGAATGGTAGAAACCCTCCCCAAGTCTACGTTCCCAGATGCCAGGGAAAGTTCAGCTTTGCAAGCAGGCCTTCGTAAGGACAGCAGTCTCAGGCCCACTGTGTTCACTCTCTTCTGCACGATTAGTTCATGCAGTCCATCTGAGAGAGAAGGAAGACGTCGAGGATCTTAGGTAGAAGAGTCACACGACCTGACTAGAGTTTTTAATGTCACCCTAGCTTTTGTGTTAAGAAGAGACTGTAGTATGGGGAACAGGGGCAGAAACAATAAAGAAATAATAATAACAAAGCCTTAGCATACTCACAGGGAAGATGGCGCAACGTGGTCAGATGCTGCATGCATTGTGAGAGCAGAGACAACCAGATTTACAGATCGACTGGGGATCATGAGAGAAAAATAGCAGCCATGGGTGATCACAAGAATTTCTCACTGGAAGGAAGGTGTTGGCATTTCATGACAAGGTTAGTTTGGTGGAGAAGTGGATCTGGAATGGGAGAATCAAGAATTCCACTTGGGGACATGCTGTAAGTGTAAGAGGCCTGCCTGCCCCAAGGAAAGGTGCCAAGGAGACAGCTGTGTGTGGAGTTGGGCATGTGGAGGAGCGATCCTGGCTGCAGCTATACACATGGTCTGGAGTCATATTACTGGGTAAGTAGAGAGAAACAAGGCGAGGTGTAAGAACGGTGTCGTGGGGCCTTCTAGTGCTAAGAGGTGGAGAAATAAGGAAGGAGCCAGACAAAGCACGTGAGTGTGACCAGGAGGGCAGGAAGGAAGTCAGGAGAGTGTGGGATCCAAGAAGCACATGCTCAAAGTGTTTGGAATTTCTAATATTTGAGCAGCATCTAAATCTCACTGAAAACGGTCCAGATTTTTCACCTCTGGAATGGCCCGCTGCTCCTTGTTGGCTCGCTATCCACCCAGTACCAGAAATGGAGGATGTATATCCGCAGGCTGTTGCACTAATGGTGTAAACTGAGATGGACTGGACTTGCTCTATGGCCCAGCTGGGTTGTGTGTGTCTAGGTGGAGGATGTAAGATTAAAGGCTCTCTCTACCAAAAAAGATGCCAAAGAGAAAATGAACATTCCTTTCTGAAGGTAAAGTTCTCAACAGACTGAGTAGCAACATCTTTAAGGACTGCCTGGGATCTGAACTTTAAACCAGCGGTTTCCAAAAGCAGCTGAAAAAAAAAATACAATAAAATCAGAGGAACATAGGACCTGAACCATCCATTAAGGAAGGCCATTTATATTTCTTCTTCTTCTTCTTTTTTTTTTTTTTTTTAAGACAGTCTCACTCTGTCACCCTGGGTAGAGTGCTGTGGCATCAGCACCTCAAACTCACAGCAACCTCAAACTTCAGGGCTTAAGCAATCCTCCTGCCTCAGCCTCCTGAATAGCTTAGACTAAAGGTGCCTGACACAACGCCTGGCTAATTTTTCTATTTTTAGTAGAGACAGGGTCTTGCTCGTAATCGGGCTGGTCTGGAATTCTGTAGCTCCAGCAATCTACCTGCCTCAGCCTTCCAGAGTACTAAGATTATAGGCATGAGCCTGGCCCATTCGTGATTATTTCAATGTAAGTTAATTAAAATCTAAAATTCAGTTCCTCAGTTACACTAGGTATATTTCAAATATTGAAGAGCTGCATGTGGCTAGTGGCCACCCCATTGGGGAACACAGATAAAAAACATTTCCTTCACCCAGGAAAGTTCTATTGGGTTATATCGCTTTAGACTCTCTAAGAAAGGTCCAACGTTCTGAATTTTTAACAGACTCTTCAAATGATTTTAATGATCAGAAAATAGTCTTATAGAAATCTGGTAACCCTTCCACCTGTGAGATTTCTTCAAAGGGAATCTATGGCACAGAATTCCCTGGGAATGTATCCCTGGTTAACTGAGACATTTGAGCACATGGACTGAAGCTACAAATTATGGCTGTGACTCCCAATCTCACACAGGCAATTAACTTCACTCAGACAATGAACCACAGGCCAAACACTGGCTGCCAGCAAACCATCTGTGTAGGTCACTGGATTATACAGACTGTGTGGTGTGTCTAAGTGTGAGTATGAGCTGAGGGGGAGAGGGAAGAGAAGGTTCAGGGGTACAAATGCAAATACCTACTAGTAGGCCAGGCAGATAGCAACAATGCATTAAGTAGGCTATAAATGAGAAAGTAGGAACAGAGTAAAAACATCAAGCATTATGATAACAACTTATCCTCACTGCTGATGAAGCAATAATGGAGACTAGAGGATTATTTATTCCTTGTAAAGAAAGCAGGTGTCTCATTTCCAACTGACGGTTGCAATGTAGGAAAGTCAGTATTGTCAGAGCATCTCATTTGTTTTTCCCCAAAAGAAGACAGAAATCTGGATTTTTACATAAAATCCAAAAATATTTAAACACTGACAACTAGTCAAAATATAACACTGTGCAGACCTACAAAAATATGTCTGTGGGTCACAGCAGGTCCCACGAACCCTCTGTTTGCAAACGTAGAGGCTGCTTAAAGCAAACTGAGTAACAGAACCAAACCCAGCTTAGAAGCATGTGCCGGGCTGATCAGAGTCAGTTCCAGCCACACGCTGTGAAGAGCATCTAGTCCACACACAAGCAGGGGAGGACTGGAGAGGAAAGACAGCACTTAAGTCACTCGGTGGCCGATAAATTGAAAAGCATTTTAGGAATCCTGTCTGGACCTGGTTCATGTACACAAAAACCTTACAATCTATTTCAGTTACAAGGCATCAAAAGCTGAAAAGTTCAGAAAAATTCAAGGGCTGTAGCCTATTTCTTCAGGCTACTCCCACACAGAGTACCAGGCTACTCTGGTATTATCATACCAGATTCTTCTTACTGCATAAACTCTCTAAAGATTCTGATCCCACAATTGGTCGGGAATGGAGTGTTAGTCTTATTAGACTAGTAGTTCTGGGAAGCCATCTCAACTGGTAAAACAAATTATTCAAGAAAATGGAATACAGAAGATTCAGTTTAAGTCTAGCAAAGGTCGGTTTGCTTTAAAAAAAAATGTATACTTATATACACTTAATATATCCACAAGCTGGCCCTTAAATTCCAGCATGCCCACTATCTTATGCACTCAATGTTCTTATTATCTCATTCATTTCATTTGAACCACTGAACCTACTATCACCCACATTACTAAGTAAGTATTTCCCTTATTCACTTCATCCTCACCATTCACACACCCGCCCTTCACTGGCCCTCTGAATCCATGGATTTAATAACCACAAATTGAAAATATTGGGAAAGAAAGTCACACATATCCTAAACACTTTCTTACCACTCTTCCCTAATAAATACATGTAACAACTATTTACAGAGCATTTACACTGTATTAGCTATTATAAATAATCCAGAGATGATATAAAATATCCAGGAGGATATGTACAGGCTATATGCAAATAAAATATATGCCATTTTTATAGCAAGAACATGAGCAGAAAGCATCCAGTGGAATTCCTGGAACCAATACCCCATGGATACCGAGGGACAACTGCATATATAAAATGAACATTCACTTTAATGATTGGAATACCTGCAATGAGGTGAATTCTTTCAGGGTAGTAGAGGGACAGTTACCTAATGACAAGTTAGTCTGTAGAAATCTAAGACACCATATCTGCTACCAAAAGAGATGAAAATCAAATGAGTTCACCAACATCAAAAGATTTGTAGAGCAGATGAGTGGCTCTCAACCCTGACTAGCATTACAGTACCTGAAATGCTTTCATACCTGTGCCCAGTCTCCACTCCAAACCCACTGAATGAGAACCTTTGAGAAAGGAACTCAGACATTTGTATTGTTTAAAATGTTAAATGTTAAAATTGGAGGTGACTAATGTTCAATCAGGGTTGAGAGCTCCAAGAGGATATGCTTCAATTACCCAATCACCTGTGACATCCCAATCTTGATGACAAATTTAACTAATTTCTCAATGATTCCCACTTTGATCGCTAAGATGACAATCATCTCTCCACTGACTATTTCACTAAATTGGATTCAGAGTAGGAACACTGATAAAGTACCCAGATCCAGAGATAAGCTATCCCATAGTTCTCGCCCCTCCATCAATTTCCCTTTCCAATGGAATTCATGAAATGGCAGTAGGAACCTCACAGTCCCAGATTTCAGAACATAATTACAACCTTTTGCATAGTCCTCCCCCAATCCCCAGCATCTCACCTCCTTCTGGCTTTATTTGATGTTGATTTATCTGGTTCCCAAGATGCCAAACATACCATTTCCCTTTGTTTATTCTCAGCCGGCAGCGATTACTTAGATGTTGCCCATAAAATCTACAACAACCTCCTTGGGCTTTTACCTCCCAACTTTCATCCTCAATCTTGAAACCTGCCTTTCTCCCATCCTAATTGTTCAGGCCCCCCCTGGAACAAAATGGCCTTAACTTACATTCATATTCCCACCAGGCTTGTTTCTTTACAGCATTCTCCACCTAGACATCTAGGAGTTCTTGCTCGTTTTTTCCATTTGTAATTAGACTTAAGAATATTTTCATTCTTGATTTGCAAATCTTATAATATGCATGCCTCAGAAATTAGAATTCCCCCTATAACGTGTAGGCCTCTATAATAAAAGATATAGAGGAATTTGTGGATGTCCCATTGCTATATAAGAAACAAAATTGCTATCATTAGGTTGTTGTGGTATTGTAGCAAACAGTAAATAGAATTGTCTTTTTAAAACTGTAATTTATATAATAAGATGGGTAAATTATATTGTATAACAACATACAGTATTAGGCTGTGTAGTTAATGGCTGAGAGCAAAGATCCAAAGTCACAGTTCCTGGGTTCAGATCCCCATTCTATCACTTACTAGTCTTATCTATGTCCCTTCCCCTCACCATTTTCTGTAAAATGGGGATAATAATATCACCTACATCCTGGGGATGTTGTAAGGCAGTATTTTTCAACCTTTTTTTTTTTAATCTTGTGGGCACACTTAAATTATGCTGATTTTTAAAAATAGTAAAAAAAAAAAGTAGGCTTACCCATGCTTTGAACAGGTAAGTCTTTCAAAAATAATTAATGATCTTTAAAAATCTTTACTACACACCTAAGATGCTCTCACGGCACACCAGTGCGCTGTAGCACACAGGTGGAAAATCACCATTGTAAGGAGTAAGTCATAATATATGTAAATCTTCTAAAAGTAGCACCTGTGCAGAGTAAGCACAGGACTAGGCACATGTTAGCCATTACTGTTATTATGGAGCTCAGGGTTTAAAACCTTATTATACAGATTTAAGCAAGCCTTTTAAATATCTTCCACTGATTTACAGAAAGTGAATTTATTACAAATTGTTTCTCAAATTGAATTAAAAAAAATTCAATGGATAAAAGCATGAAGTATTTCTTGACATTTTATTACCATTAGGAATACCATTTAATATTAGTCAAGCTTTGTTACGATTATAATATTATTTAAAATGAAACTACAGAAGAATATTTGGGGAGAGGAAAAAACATCATTTGCTACTTAAATTGAAATTTTAAAAGCCAAAAAAGGGAGGGAAGATTTATAAGTTACAAGTGACCTTTAAATGTCACATTCACTAGTATATAAATGTAAACACAGAATATAATGTCTTGTAATAATAAACTGATCAATGTAATTACATCTTGGGATCTGTGATATTGTAAGTTATACTTCCAGTCCAAATATCAATTGCTTTTTAACACCTTCTAAAATCAAATTACAGTGCATTAAATATCATCTGGTTTGTTCTCTGGATGTTATTTACAAGCTTGTCGCTTACTTCTTTTACCTGGATGGCTCCCTACACTAAACTTTTAAATATACAAGATTTGAGGGCATAAATTACTTTTAATAATGAATTAGAAAGTAAATTAATAATCTCAGTAAGACAATCCTTCAATAAGATATATGTTAATAATTTGTCTAAAGTAATGTTACTATTAACTTTAGCTCATGTTCAAAAGTTAGTGAAATAGGATTTTGAAGACAATCACTTGTTTAAATCTCAGCTTTTAATTGAATTACATGATATAAACAGCGCACACTATTCTAACAATGGTCAATGGCAACACACACATTGCACTAAGTGCTTTGTAAGCCACTTTAAATTTTTTCCCTATTCCACCTCAATTTCATCAGTAAACAGTTCCACTTTAGGGATTATATTTAATATGTTAATAGACGTTTTACTATACTCTCCAGTTCTTGAGTAGTTAAGGCAACACACACATATTTATCCAGAATCAAATTTTTTCCTGTATAATTATTCTAAGTGGAGGCAAAGAAGGTGCAGGTATTTTCTTAAATCCCCATACACCTGGAAGAAACAAACTTACTCTTAAACTTTTACACCGTAAGACTTTAAAATGAAATTACAAATTACATTTTTCCATCACTAAACTGGCCAACCTACTATTTCTACAGTCTCAAGGCATGAGAATAAATATCAAGACAACCATTAGCCTCCAAAACAAAAATTTGTGACTTGCCCTGTTTCAGGTAGATTTGGGGCCTACAAAATGTTCATGTGTGGATTGGAAAATACTAAAAGGTGCTTTTTAATGCCTCCATTGAGGAAGTAACAGGTCCAATACTTATCCAAGTACCTGACACTCCTTCTAGGGTCCAGTTAATTTTCCAAACATGTATTGCACACTTAAAAAATTAAAAGTTCTTAATTTTTACTTTTTCCCGACTTCAGCAGCAGAGCTAGTGACTGGTTGGCTTTCTTGTTTTAATAGTCACCCAGGACCTGACACAGCCCACACTCAGTCAATGCTCATCGAATGTGTAGCATTAAACTAAAAACGCCCCACATAGACTGGTTGGTGAGCGCAAACAGCATCCTCCCACCCGAGTTCCTCTCCGAGTGACCGAGAGAGGACAGCTAGACAGGCCGACTCTCCAAAGGTCCCATCAGTTTGTAACTTCCGAGTATGAGTTACTAGCACCAATCAACTTTTAAACTCCCAGGAACCGGAGTGGGGCGGGCCTTAACGGGTCACAAATCGCACTTGAGCGGAGCAGAAACTTCTAAGACGTCCCCTCCAACAAGTTCTAGACCAGAGCTGCTCAAGCTCTGATGGGCATTCCAATCACCTGGGATCTCTTTAGCGAGCAGATGATCAGTCAGGCGTGGATTAGGGCCCCAGAGCGTGCTTCTAACAGCCCCAGGCGATTTCAATACTGTCATTCCATCTATCCCCTCTGTGAGTAGCAAGGCCCACCAACGCCCACCTAGATCACTTACATTAGCAACATACAGAAGTTGTGGCCACATGTGCTCTGCATCCCCTAGAGTCGCCACCGGGTCCTGGGGCTCCCGGCAGGTGCCTTGGCCAGGGCGCTCGCGGAGCCCGCCCCGCAGCCGCGCCCCCCTTCCCCCGCCCGCCTGCGCGCCCACTGCACCGCCCTCACCTTCTCCTGGGTCTTCAGGTACCTCTGCAGCGCCTGCTGGGTGAGCTCCCGGACGCGCAGCTGGCCCTCCTTGCAGGGCACCACGATGCCGGTGCGGCCGAAGCACACGGTCACTTTCATCCTGGCCAGGCCGAACAGGTGTCTGACCCGGAGGCACAGCCCCTCTCTCGGAGAACTGTGGGCCCGGGACCCGAACGCCTCTCCCTGCCGCCCCCTCGGGCCTTGGGGGGTCGCGGCGGAGCCCCTTACGCCGGGCAGTCAGCTGCTATCAGGCGGGAACTGGGGAGGGGGCGGCCACGGGAAGGGCCACCTCCCAGGTGGCGGGCGGCCGGGACTCGGCTGCTGGGCGGCCCGGCTCCTCCTCCGCCTCCTCTGGCCGGGCCGAGGCGGCTGATCGGCGGCCGCCGAAGCGAAACTGCCGGTCTGGCCCTGCGCTGGCCCCGGCGGCGGTGGCAGGGCCGGCCCCAGTCCCCGGGCTGGAGTGGGCGGCGGCGGCGGCGGCGCGCGGGGCCGGAGTTGGGAGGAAACTTTTGCGCCGGCTTCCAACTCCTCCACGGCGCGCCGCGCTCTGGGATCCGCGGCCCCGCCGGCCTGGGCCCGGCTCTTAAAGGGGCCGCGGCGCTCCCGGCCCCGCGCGCCGCTCCGCTAACCGGAGCCCGGGAGCCTCGGGCCCTCGCTCGGTTTCTCCTCGGCTCGCTCCCTGTGGCGCGCACGCATACGGAGCTGTGGGGAATTGTAACGGGACCTGAGTGTTACCCACCCGGGGATTGAAACCGGATCTCGTAAAGCACACTTGAGGGAGTAGCTAGGAGAGTGCAGAACTACACCCTTAAAATGAGGGGATTGGAGCGAGATTCAAAAACAGCCCAGGAGCAGGTGCTTCTGGTCACACCCCAGGCAGCGGCGGCAGGCTGGCAGGTACTGAGATACAGGGATGGCCAAAGGGCCTGTTAGCAGCTTGCCTAAAGCACAGCATTGCAGCTGCCCCCTGGAGCCCTGAGACATCAGAGCCGAAGGGGATAACGCGCCAGACGTGACACTAAGCCTTCTGCCAACAGTCACACCCCAGACCCAGATAGGATCGCGTGTGTTGACACATACCCTTCTGAAATGTAACTACCGTTGTGCATGTCATTAAGAAAAAAATTAAGCACCCTTAGGCTCATGATTTGGAAGGTGTGTATCCATCACCAATTGAAAGAGGGTTATCTGGGGGGGAAATCAACAAATACTATTCTCATCATTCTTAGCTCTCACATAAATGAGCTCCTTTGAGGTTATTCTTCCCATCTTGTGCATGAAGAATAGTGCTCCGGGGATTAGGGGACTGAGCATACTTAAGGTGTACATTAGACAGTATGATGTGGTCGCAAATCCAATACAAACTAATGTGTATTTAAACAAACCAAAGGAAGAATAGATTTCCTCATAAAATCACAAGATCCAAAGAGTACTCCATTGTGTCAAGGTTGAAAGTAGGAGCTCACATCATGTCTCTCTACCTATTTCCACCCACTGGCTCTGCAATTCTCAGTGGGGCCTCCATTCTCAGCCAGGCTCTCCCCAAAGGCCGCACTTTATCCTCCTTTTTGAAATGAGGCCAAGGGAGGGTTAGCAATTTGCTTAAGACCACACATTTATAGAGTAGCAGAGACTGGCTTAGAACCCAGGTGGTCTCACACCAGAGTCTTCCCAGTAACTGCTTTGCTGCTTTTTACATGGGAAGCAGTGAATACATAGATCAAACAAATAAATACTAATGCCAAGTACTAACACAGGACCTTCTCTTTCAATATTGGGTATTATACGGACATGTAGAGTAGCACGGAGCAAAGATTTTCAGCTGATGAAATAACTTTGTATGCTGCTGTCCTTCATGCTTTTTTATTTGTTTTGTTTGGTTTGGTTTGGTTTTTGGCCCAGGCTGGGTTTGAACCCGCCACCTCCAGCATATGGGGCTGCCCTACTCCTTTGAGCCACAGGCGCCGCCCTGTCCTTCATGCTTTAAGGCTTTACTTTTTTCTTCACAGTTGCTCCAGACCCATTTTCTGCTTGGGGCACGAACAGTTCCTGCTCCTCTTCACATCACAAACTCCCTTTCAGTCCCACTTTAGCTCCTCTCCAATACCTAGAACTCCACAGCCAATGTCCCGGCTTTGAGAATCACCCAGTGGATCACGAAGAACACCCAGCCTCTCCCAATCCTACTCATGGGAAGATCGGAATCAGGCCTTGTGGGAAACCCACACCACTCTTTTGAAAAGAGCTTAGTGTTTACATTTCATGTTTATTAAATAGCCAGGTTTAATTTGTTATTCAGCCTCATCACCACATGCATAGAAGCAATTTATCATATATTAAGAAGTGATATAAAAGAACACAGTTGCAACACACAGTCATTCATGCCCAGCAAATTCCTAAATCAATATTTCATGCCTCGTGAGACAGGCTGGGCAGAAGACAATAAATAATTTGCCTTGATTGAGTAACATGAGAGGATTCTAAGCCTGGGTTCCATTCTCTGGTTTTGCATGCTGGATGGATAAATGTTGCCCGTGATGTGATGTTTTCCCCTTTGTTATCCAACAGTTTGGGCAAGTTTAGGAGCAGCCACTAAAGAAATGTTATACAAAGAAATAATTCCAACCACTATTATTAAACTGCCCTGCCTTGTAGAAAGTATCACTAAAATGTCAGATAGTATCAGGTGTATATTAAATAATGATAATTTTTAATCTACAGGAGATCTGTATTTCATTATCCTGTTTTGCACTATTAAAATAATTTGACCTTTCAAGGCATTATTTATAATAAGCACTATTTATCATGAAAATAATGATTTAATTAAATTGAATTAATCCTGTTTCTAAAACCCTTGGCATATTAACATAAAGAAAAATCACATTCTTAGTAGCCTTCTTCCAAAAGCAGGTGCCAGAGTGATCTCATAAAAGAAAACTAGGTATGATTTTTCATTCTTCCCTTCCATATTTAAAAGCAAGGAATATGGCTTAACGTGGCAGGAATGTGTTATTCTTAGAAGGTGTTGGATGATAAATACTTAATGAAATTTGTTGTGGACTATTTCTTTTTTAACTGTTTCTTTCCTTAAAGCACAAATCACAATGCTCTACACACTAAGGGCAGTATTATGGACTACCAGCCTTTGGAAGGTCTGTCTTTATGCTTATCCTTAAGTAAGACTCACAAGTCTCCAAAAATGATACAACTTGGTCCTCCCTCTTTATACTGATTTCTATGCCATAGAGTAGACTTGGGTCCTTCCTCTCTTGATTTCTTTTGAAAAGGACCTGAATTAGGAAATGAGTTTCTCTTTAGAAAATAAATTAAAATAAAAAACCAAAAGCCAGGAAACTATTCTGATGACATTTATTGAGAGTTGATTATTAAATAGATGTTTTCCCTCATTATATGATCTCTTTCTCTGAAACCTACAAGGGCTGATGAATGCTGATTGCAAGGAATAGGCCCTACTTGGAACAGCACCAGGCCCTTTCCCCTCCAGGCTTCAGTAACACCCAGGGATGGTCTCCTAAAAGCTATTATCCAAGGATGCTGCTGAACTCAGGGGAAGGTGTAATCAAGAGTTCCCTTTTAAATCTACTTCCTTTACCTAAGCCCACCTTCTGCTGCTCATGCATCCCTTTACTTGGAGAAGAAATGAACAAGTGCATGTAGTTGAAAGACAATAGAAAGAGATTTTGCCCAGGATGCTTCAGTGTATAAATGGAGTACAGGCACAACTAGTAGACTGGAGATAGATAAAGCTATATTCTGCCACTTACCAGTTATATAATCTTTGGCAGGTGTTACTGTCTTTCTGTATAAAATGGGATGATAACCCTATTGTGAAGGGTAACGTATAAAAAGAACCTAGCACACAGTAGTCAAGACGTAATTCCCTCCTCCACTTTCATTCCAGTTACTAGCATTTCTAAATACTTGTTTTCACTCGGTATGAAATTGCTCCCCAAAACAAACAATTCCAATGATACACAGAAACTACACATCAGAGTTATCATCAACAAGTTCTGAAGCTCAAGTGTAACTAGCTCTGTATGAGGGTGCCAGGCTCATAGCCAAACTACTGATAAGATTTGTAATTTACTTCACCATCCCACATATTATTTCACCTAATGCTCAAAAAATAATTCCTGGAACAGATAGTCTAGTCCACGAGAATCATACATTTATCAAGCTGAAAGGAGCCTTGGAGATTATTTGGTACGAGTACAATCTCCTAATTTTATAGGTAAGGAAACTATATACCAGAGGAGTTAAGTGGGCAGCCAAATTCACCAGATCCTCTGTTTCATAGTCCGTTGATTTCTTCACTTCCTTGTCTGCCTGGTTAAAGAATTTAAAATTACAGATTTTTGACCTTCATTGGTTCAAAGCTTTGTACTTACATTGAGCTGGGAGGTGCTGGTAAGGTGCTCCTTCTATTTATTTCTATGGTTTGAATTTGAATATAAGATCCTGAACTCTTATTCTCATCATAACTGTAAATCTGTAAAAGTTTGCTGAGTGTGTAAATGGCTATCACATAAAATGAGAAGCCATCAAGGCATTTTAAGCAGAATTCAATCAGTTTTGTGTCTGGCAGAATGCAGAGGCCCTGAGAGACAGCAGAAGCCCTGCTTAGCTCATTCAATCTGCCATTCATTTTTTTTTCAAGGCAACACTATTTATTCAATGCTTACAATTTACTGAACACAGAGTGATTTTGAAGCTTAGACTCTAATGAGAAAGACTCTAATGATAATAAATGGCTAACCAAATTAACAAAATATTTGCAGATTGTTCTAAAGTGTAATGAAAAGTATAAGCAGCAGCCTGTGTGGTAGGAAACGATGGAGTGAGAGAGAAACTTCTGTTGCAGATGGCAGAATTTCATTCTTTGCTTGGCTACCTAATATCCCACTGTGTATATGTACCTCAATATTTGTACCCACTCATCTGTTAATGGTCACTTAGGTTGATTCCAAGTCTTGGCTATAGTGAATACTGCTGCAGGAAATGTGGGAGCATAGATATCACTGCACAATAGATTTTTTACAACTTTATGAGCTAAACCAGAGAAATCACTCAGGAAAGACCCATTCAGTTGTTCAGCAAATATTTATTGAGTGACACTAGGTGTCTGGTTCTCTTTTAGGGTCTACAGTGGTAAATAAGGGAAGCAATACCCTCTGCTCTCCTGGAGTTCACATCCAGGACTGAGATCTCTAGAATGTGGCCCTGAGGAGATTTCGTACAAATCTTTATCCTACTGTTGGTGAAAACGTCAATGTTTTTCTCCAGTAAGGTCATGTCACTCCTGACGTGTGGTGACCAATAAGAGTTTTTGATCCACTCATAAGTTTCATGTAGGCCTTAGACAATTACTCAAAGGATATTTTAAGTGATGACAGATGGCTGATGAGTGTTGTGTTTATTTTATTTCCAAGTCTGTAATTTCATCAAAATTTTCAATTTTCATCAATATCATCTGTAAATTTCATCATAGTAATTTAAGAACTAAGAGTGGTGATCCAGACTCAATTCTCTTTACCTGACTCTCACACTTCATTTTTGTTGCTGTTTTGTCATATGCTATGAAAGTTTTCACAGTTTGGCCTTGAACATATGGAAGGTAAGAACTCTTAAAAAATAATCTGCTTGCCTAGCTAAATTTTTGAACTTCTCCTTAAGTTATAGGTAAGAGGAACAATGAATTCAGTCTTCTCTTCTAAGGTTTTACTTATCATTCAGATATCTTTTTTATCTTTGTCTCCTTCTCTGTGAGGTAAATGATATGAAGGGGCCCGAGGAACGTGTCCAGAACATTGTTGTTTTCATTTTTTTTTTACAGAATTTATTTTTTCCCAATCCTATTGGGCATTATGAAAAAAATCAAGAGTCGCACTCCGAGGTGTAGCATTTACTGTGAAAAATGTGCCTTCAGGGTATGCAGTGGTGTAGACTGTGAGCTTCCCTCTTTTCACTTTACCCTCCTAGATTTGGCTCCATACATCAAAATTAACTGAGGGACAGAGATTTCCAAAGTCTCTGGTGTGACTTCATATCTCAATATACCTGACTTTCACTAGATAACAAAGCCCTTTATTATTGTTGAATCAGGTAGACCTTTACCAGGCTATTGAGACTTGCTAGTAGTGTTTGAAATGTTTGACATGATCTTTAGATGTCCATTTTTGTGGCACAGAGTAACCAATCTTTCATGCAAAGTATCTCTTGGTATCATCATCATTATAATAAGATCACTGACCGTAAAGGACTATTTTTATTTCTATTGTTATTTTTTCCCAAGCATTCCTATAGTGTTTATATTATTATTATTAAAAGATTAAAATCAAGTGCCAGAGAGGATAGAACATATAAACAGTTTCAGACTTATGAACAATTTTCAAATGACTTAAATTCATGAACAGGTAGTTGGAAAGTCTGCTTTCTGAATTTGTTTTCTTAGGTCCAAACCTATAGTGGGTAATGCTGGGGGAAAAAATGTAGAAAATCAAGGCTTGCTTTCAGATTTCTTTTTAAAAATTTTCCCAATAGTCTTTTTTGCAGTTTCTTTTTTTTGGCTGGGGCTGGGTTTGAACCCACCACCTCCAACATATGGGGTCGGCGCCCTACCCCTTTGAGCCACAGGCGCTGCCCTCCAATAGTCTTAACAACAGTCACAACAATGGATTGTTTTTAAAAGTGACACTTTCTCTTTTTTTGCAGTTTTTGGCCTGGGCCAGTGCCCTACTTTTTTGAGCTACACGCGCTGCCCTAAAAAGTGACACTTTTAAGATTACTCAAGAACTCTTGTTGCTTCTGCCTGTATTTTGTCAGGTATAGAAGAGCCTCTGGTTTGAATATAACCTTATCCTCTCCCTAGCACTCCCAGAAAAACATCTTTCATCCCTGTATAGTTGATCTTAGGGAGCTTTGACCAAAACAACCAGAATAAAATAACTAACGGTCTAAAAGCCATTCGTTGCCTTTTCCAAATGGAGGAAACCCTTGAACTGGGGACTTGGAAAATTCCTCCTCCAACACTATGAAGAACAGTAAAACATTCAGCTTTAGAAAGAACTCAGAATTAAATTCAACAAATCAACCCAAACAGGTGAGGCCAAAGTCAATTAAGAAAAAAAAAAAAAAAAAAAAAACAGAATCAGAAATCAGGAAGAGTTGGCTAATGAGTTTCCAAATTAAGGTCTTATCAAGAGATCAGAAATGTAGCTTGGTCAAAGCCTGGTAATTAGCATGTTTAAAACTGCTGCAAAGAAAATGACATTAACACAACTAAGAGAAGAAAGAGTTAGCAGAAAACTCTCTGAGTGACACACTGAGAAACAAGATGGGGGGCCCAAGAGGCCCTGACACCAACCAGGAAAGGGACCCACACCAGAAGGCTCAGTCATCTCTGACTGATGCTTTCCTCGGTGGGAGAGGAATATCTTTCAAGTACTCTTAGCTGAAGAACCCTTCATTAAGAAAACCTAATTCCTCTTTGTTTGTACTTAATATTCACCAAGTAATCTTGAATGTAGGTTACATTTCTATCTGTTGCCTCAGGGAGGAAACCTGTGAGCTAAGCACCACTTCACAAATGTCTACTCTAAGCGCTGCCTCGAAGCCTGGCACACAGGGTGGGACAGGCTACTGCCTGGACGCTCGGGGCCTGACCTGGGCTCTGCCACTTAACACCTGTAGCATCTTGAGCAAGGTTTTTTGTGTGTTTCAAGTTTCCTCATCTTAATGGTAAATTAATAATAGAACCTATATACCTTTCAGGATTCTTATGAGAGTTGACATAGACCAGTGTTTCTCAACCTCTTTTTTTTTTTTTTTGGCGGGGGCTGGGTTTTAACCCACCACCTCCAGTATGTGGGGCTGGTGCCCTACCCCTTTAAGCCACAGGCACCGCCCTGTTTTTCAACCTTTTTTATCTCAAGGCACACCTGAACCTATAGTTAAACTTCCATGGCCCACTTACATTATGTTGATCAAAAAACAAAAGAATAAAAACAGAATATACATACTGTGCTTTCAACCTCCATCAAAATAAACTAATTAATGATCTTTAACAATTTTCGCAGCATACCTGTGCTTCTCTGACAGCTCACCAGTTGATCATCACTGATGTAGACCAAAGACCTAGAACAGTGCTTTCTGATTTATACTTCAAGTCTGGTAATTCAGTCAGCTTGAGGCAGTTCCCCAAAACGTCATTATGTGAGGGCACTGAGAAGGCTTTCTATCTAGACACACAGGCTAAGACCTGTCCTCTGTGACTGTCTAACTGATAGAATCCCTGGAAAGTCCCTCTGGAGAACACACCGTTCTGCTGTGTGAGGGGAAGAAGGGCATTGCTTACCTAAGGCAAATTCCTACAACTTTCTAGCCAAGGAAAACACCACTCCACACCTTCCCGTTTGGGACATTAAGGAAAGTGGTTGTGGGGCAGCTTCCCAGCTTCTTGCCTTTTGCTTGTGACTTTCACCTTGGTGGGAAAAGTCAAAATTCAAATGAGATAGAACTGAAAGTCCTTGGGAAAAATAATTCAGAATGCACATGTAAGGTTTTATTGATCAAATCTCTTTGCCCAAGGGCTGACACTCCAAGGCCAAAGTCCAGCCTTTGAGGAAGTACATTTGCGGAGGTGTGTCCATCACCTGGCCTAACCTGTAGGCAGGGAAACTAAAAACTAGGGCACAGTGCCAACGTCTGGTTCAGAAAGTAAACGTGGTGCTGCTCAGAAGAGGGCTGGGTATCTGCTCAGTACAGCAGAAAACATCCGGTTTGAACAGGGGCAAGCAGCAGAGGCGTGCGCCTCCTCCTGAGCAAACTCACCCAGCACTGGGGAGATGGCAAGATACTCTGCAGGGTTGTGTCTGGAAGGCAAAAGAATTCCTGAAACAACCTGTAGAAAAGTAATGGCACTAAAATGTGGAAACAGCCTAAATGCCCACCAACCCGGGAATGGATTAACAAGCTGTGGTATATGTATACCATGGAATACTATTCAGCCATTCAAAAAGATGGAGACTTTATATCCTTTGTATTAACCTGGATGGAAGTGGAACACGTTATTCTTAGTAAAGCATCACAAGAATGGAGAAGCATGAATCCTATGTACTCAATTTTGATATGAGGAGAATTAATGACAATTAAGGTTATGGGGGGGAAACAGAAAGAGGGAAGGAGGGGGGGTGGGGCCTTGGTGTGTGTCACACCTTCTGGGGGCAAGACATGATTGCAAGAGGGACTTTAGCTAACAGACACAATCAGTGTAACCTGGCTTATTGTACCCTCAATGAATCCCCAACAATAAAAAAAAAAAAAAAGAAAAGTAATGGCACTGTCCTCACGAATGCAACTCTATGTCCATAAGCCTAATAAGAAAAATCCCCTGAACTGAAATAGCCTAGTTTCTTCAAATTTCCCACTAGAAGATGCAAAATTACTAAACATTTTTAAATTGGGGATACTGTAAACTCAACTTCTTCCCTGATGCTCTGCCTACCCCATCTGAATGCTGACTTTTAAGTAAGTAACATCATCACTTTTGCTGAAAATGTCTCTGACCAAATCCCTAATCAGATGCAGCTGTCCGTTTCCCAGACAATAATCCTGCCATCACACACCCACCTCCGCACTTTGAACACTAGCCATCTGCTTATGCCGCCATGCCAAGATTCCTGCAGCTGTTGCATGTTCACCTTAAACATCACATTGTAGCAGTCAGGGACCTGGCAGGAAACAGATGGTGCACTCAAGGGGTTAATTGCAAAGAGTTTAATATGGAGACAATTTTCAGGCATGGGCAGGAGGGAAGGAGCCAACCAGGGAAAATGTTCAGCCTTTCGCAAAGAAAAAGCCTTCTGCCTGGAGGCCTGAGGAGGCAAGAGGACAGAACAGGTACCAGATCCTAGAGAGAGTTGCACTGTGGGACGGCACCACCCCACAGGATCCGTGGCCACAGGGAAAGTGGTATAGCCACCAACCAATACAGCAGCCTCCAGGGATACGAAATGCACCAGAACTGGGAGAAGCCCAGGTTCTCTCTTCTCCCAGCCTCCCTTCTCCCGCTGGAGCCTCTGACTGGCCTACTCCAGTTTGAACTCAGGTGATGCTGACTGTAGAAGTAGGCTTCTCTTGGGGCAGGGAGTTGGGTAGGCAGAGCACCCAGAAAGGCAAAGAGAGAAGAATCAGCACATACTCTACTCTGGTTCATTTAAAAGTAACATTTACCTTGATTATAAAAAAAAAAAAAATGCAGTATGTATTCATGTAGAAAAATTTTAAAATAATACAGAGAAATACATAAAAGAAAATAAAATTAAAATAAAACCCCATAATTCCATTACCCAATGCTAACTACTATTAACATACTAGCTGCATAATTGTGAGTTCAGATTTTTAGATTTAATACCATATCATATTTCCCCATGTTGTTAAATAATATTTGAAAACATTATTTTTTAAAATGGTTGTATAGATTTCAACTTTGGTGTATCCAAGATTTGTTTCAACATCTCACTAACATTAACATTTAGATTATTTCTACTTTTTTACTATTGTATATAATATTGAAATCAATACTTTTGTATGTTAGTCAGATTTATTTTTATCTATTTATTTATTTATTTATTTTTTGAGACAGAGTCTCACTTTATCACCCTCGATAGAGTGCTGTGGCATTACAGCTCACAGCAACTTCCAACTCCTGGGCTTAGGCGATTCTCTTGCTTAAGCCTCTGGAGTAGCTGGGATTACAGGTGCCCGCCACAACACTTGGCTATTGTTTTGTTGCAGTTTGGCTGGGGGCTGGGTTCGAACCTGCCACCCTCGGTATATGGGGCCAGCGCCCTACCCACTGAGCCACAGGCACCGCTCATATTTTTTTTTCAAAGGAGGAATTTTTAGGAATGAGATTATTGAGCATGACATTTCATAAATATTTTGGAGCCCTTTATAATACACTGCCTAATTGCACTCTGCCAGCAGAGTGCACATATAAATGTGCCCATCTCCCTGAGCCCTCACCTCCTGAAGAGAGCTAGTCTAACATTTAAGTTTGATTGCCACGGCCATATAGAATAATGGTGGTGAAGTATCCAACAGCAGAGATATAAATGGTTTGGAAGAGTAGGCCAGAGGAAGAAACATGGACTAAGGAGGTGGACACATATGCTCTCATCTCCTGTCTCAAGCCTCTGGCATATTCCTTAGCACAGAGAAAGTCCTCATCAAGATTGCTGCACAAAGGAGTGTGTTTCTAGCTCGCACACTGGCTAGTGAGGATGGTCTGAATTGAGAGAGACACCAAACCCACCTTAGCCCTGTCCTGTGAACAAAGGCACCCTCTCTAGACCTGCAGGCCCCAAGTGCACGTAGCGTTGCAGTTAAGGGCAGGAGCTGGCCAGCCAAGCTACCTGCCTCCAAATCCCGCCTCCATCACGTTCTGGTTGTATGCCCTTTGAGCAGTTATTTAAGTCCCTAGGCTTTAATTTCCTTGTGTGTAAGTGGGGCTAATAATAATACCTATGCTACTATAACAAATTATTGCAAACTTAGTAGCTTAAAACAACATGAGTTTATTATTTAACAATCTGGAGGTCAGATGTCTGAAATGGCTCTTACTAAGGTAAAATCAAGGAGTTGGTTGGTAAGGTTCCTTTCTTTTGGAGGCACTGGAGGAAATATTTTCCTTACTCTCTGCAGGTTCTAGAGGCTGCCCACATTCCTCAGCTCATGAACACATTATTCCAATCTCACTTAATCACATGTGCAAAGGCCATGGGTCATGTAAGGTAATATATTCATAGGTGCTGGGGATCAGAACATGGACATGTTTAGGAGACCATTATTTTATTTACTGCACCACCTCATGAAATTGTTTTGAAGTCATAAAATAAGTAAGTTTATCTGTGAAAACTGCCTAACTCAATGCTTTACGTAGGAAGTAGACAGTACGTGTAGGCTGTGATTTCTTCTAACCTTTTTCTTCTCCTTCTCACTACTCCCCATGCCAAAGACTCTTTAATTTGTTCATTTTATTTAGCTTTCTTCCCTCTCTTCCTTTCCAGAGAGAAATTTTACAAAGTAGAAGGATCCAGTAAAGGGAAAATTAATAAGTTCTGTTTTTAAGACGTTGAGTTTGATGTGCTTTCAGGACAAATGGATAAAAATGTTTGGAAGGCAATTGGGAAGTCTGGCTCAAGGAAGACATGTGGGCTAGAGGCAGGGTTCAGAATCACGGGTATAGTTGAATCCATAGGATTTAGTGTATAAAACAAGAAGAGAGAAAAGTTGCAGGTGGATCCTGGGGAGCAATAATGTTTAAAAGGAAGAGGGAGGGAGCAGAATCTCCAGGGAGCCTGTGAACAAATGGGTAGAGGGGAATAAGATCAAGAAGAGCAGCTGCCTCTGAAGCTTTTGGGAGAGGATTCCAGTAAGAAGTGTGGTCTGTGAAGTCTAGCAGAGATGAGGAAGGCGAGGACTGAATGTGGCACGTAAGTTGGTAGTGGTCTTTTCAGCAGAATTTCAGTTAAGTGGTAAATGCATAAACTGGATTTTAGTTGTCATAATTGTTGCATATTTCAATGAATTGCAGGAGTGAATGGTTGGTAAGAAATGGAGAAGGTGAGGCTTCATAAAATGTGGCTGTGGAAGAACGAACAAGATGTGGTGCACTTAAGTGGTCATACTCAAAGGAATATTCATTTCAGGGTAAAGTACACTTAACTCACATTGATAGGCCCCGGAGGAAGAGACCAGTAGAAAAGCAGATATTGTTGATAAAAACTGGGTATGTTCTTAAGAGGAATTGGAACAAGTTCTTAAGAGGAATTGGAAAGAAGGTTAGAGTAATCAGTCAGCAAAAAGAAGAAATGGCAGATAAAATGATGGGTAAGTCTGAATATAAAAAGGAAGAATTTTAAGGAAGTTTCTACCTGATTGCCTCTGTTTTTTTTCTGTGAGGTTGGAGGTGAGGTTGCCTATTGAGAATGAGGGTGGCAGCATGAAGAGTAGATGGCTTTGAGTTTGAAAGAGCTACTGCTGTGAATAAAGAAGTGAATTAACCGGGATCACCTGAAGATTGATAAGCATGACTCCCTACCATGACCGATGGAGTTCAAGAACTGTGCATTTCCAAGGGAACTGTGCACTCAGGGACAGACTCATACTGTGGGAACTGTTATTATATTAGGATGATAATACCATTTTCTCTTATTGCTTGTCTGAGGATTAGCATGGTGCATGGAAGAGAAAAGGTGATCAGAAAATAGAGGGTCTTCAGATGGGTGTACTTGACCTGATTAACCATGGGATCCAGTTACTTCACCATCACATTTGCTGACCTGCCCATACCATTTCTGAGTTTTCCAGTTGTTGGGAGCCTTCAATTTAACTTGACCTCAGACATCTGCTCACTCATCCATACATTAGACTTTCATATCATTTAGAACTGCTCCCTTTCAGAGTCCTTGGTGTCTGAAATTTCTCTCCAACTGTGATTTGTACACTCTCAACCCTCCCACTCCTTCTTGCCATTAAAATTTCCTCTTTACCTCCACCTGACCCTGACTCTCAACCTCTATTCTCCCACACACTGCTTTGCTCTTGAATTAATTTACTTTCCCAGCCAGCTTATATTCTGCATTTAGCCTTTGCATACTCCCACTTTCATATTTCTGTGAATATCAAGAAGGAATTGGCTTCTTTTTTTTTCTCCTCAGCATCTCAGACACACAGTGTGAGAATGAACGTCAGGTGTGCAGCTATTTGGAGGAGATTCATCCTATTTGAAATAATTCTGGTCCTCAGTGATTAAACTGTGAAGCAATCCCCAGAGCTTGAGATTATTCTTGATTTTGGATCAGCTTCGATGGGTCTTGGAGTCAGTAGGTGAAACTAAAAATCTTGGTTCTGATGAAGAGGACACCCCATGCATTCCTAGCCTTAGACTTCCAGACCTTTGCTTCTATTGAACCCCTAATTTTTATTCATTTCTCTTCTCCATTAGGACATTGAGCTACTATACCTAGTAGCTCAAAGGTAAGGTTTTATTTCACTGGACTCAGTATGTCAACAGTGGGAGTAAGATTTATTGTGCACTCTGAGGCACTACCAGTATGACATTATGGTGAGTACCACTCTGAAAAAAGAGAACTTGGTAAAATTTGACATTCATTCAGAACTTGTTCAACCTAATCCCACCCATCATTCTCATATGTTTTCTTTTTGATGATAGAAATGTTCTATTATTAATGATAATTTGGAATATCCTTAAAGATAAAGATAGCATGGCCATTTGTAATTCATATATAGAAGGAGAATGTTGTCGTAGAAAGCTAGATAAATGCAAGTCTCTTTGTATGACCTTGAGTAAGTTACCACATCTCTCTGACCCCACTAAAATGGAAATAAAGACAGCTACTGCATACCATTCTTGTCAGGGTTATGTAAAACATGGTTCTGTAAAGTAGCAAGGATGGTCTGGTGGTACATTTGTCTCACCACCACTGTCACCACACCCTTCTAAGTCGTGGAATGACCTTTCCCAGAGACCTTATCCTAGAATAAAGCTGAGTTCCCATCTGTCAGTGAGGATTAGATGTGGCAGCTTTCTCTATGGGGCCCTTCACAGACCTCTTGTGGTTCTGCTTTGATGGCTAGACACTCATGGCGCTAGACTCCCATGTGTGTTCTGATTATGCCGCCTGTGCAAGTGCTTAAGGTAAAGAATTTGCAATTGTTTCTCCATGTGAACTTGCCTAGGTTAACAGATGTCCAGATAGCTGGTCATAATGTCACCTCATAATGTCTGTGAGGTGTTTCTGGCAGAGATTAGCCTTTGAATCAGTAGACTGAGTGAAAAAAAGGCACACTCACTAGTGTGGGTGGGCATCATTCAATCTATGGAGAACCCCAGTAGAATAAAAAGCCGAGGAAAGACAAATTCTTTCTCTCTTCCTGAGCAGGACATCTATCTTCTCCTGGTCCTCAGGCCTCCAGACTCCAGGACTTAAACCTGAGGCCTTTAACCTCAGATCGTGTTGCACCATTGGCTTCCTTGGTTCTTAGTCCTTTGACCTGGACTGAATTGTACCCCAGGCTTCCTGGTTCTCCAGTTTGCAGACAGCAGATTATGAGACTTCTTGGTGTCTGTAACTTTGTGAGCCCATTCCCATGATAAATACCTTCCTGTACATATATATATATATACACACACACACACATATATCTTACTAGTTCTGTTTCTCTGGAGGACCCTAACTATTACAGATCGGTTCTCCAGGGGCAGGTTTCCAGCTCCTCATTCCCCTAGCTTGAAATTTCTCTGTATTCTCAACCAGTCTTAAATTGGTATAGTACCAAAATGTCTCTGTGAAAGTCATCTCTATAATTACACAATGCTAGGTTTAGAAATACTCTCACTGAAGCATTCACTCCTTTCTTTTGAAAGAAAAATAAACTTATTTTGGTTCTATTTCTATGCAACATTCCAAACTTCTCTACTAATTTTTGCAAGTGGATTTTATACTCTGTCAAAATGAGAGCTTTCTATTTATTTATCCGTTTCTGAAAAACCTCAAAGATCTAATAACTATTTTTAAAACTGGACTTTATTGGTATTTTATGCGACTCTTCAATTAATATGACAAACTGAAATTTGCCACTATTGCCATCACTAGTCTGTGTTATTATCCCAGCCCGATCCTCCCTTTATGATTTATGAGGGATGAATCTCCTGTTAAGAGGTTAACAATTAGTTTTTCATCAATTTGTCCACAAATTACTCTGCTGCCAACATATGCTAAAGCTATAAGTCATGAATGAGAGTTAATGATCTAGTCACTCAATGTATTTTCTAGTTGAGTGGGTCATTTTTTAGATTGGTTTTGTTTAACAACATGAATAAGCTACTTTTTTTTTTGGCCGGGGCTAGGTTTGAACCTGCCACCTTCAGCATATGGGACCGGCGCCCTACTCCTTGAGCCACAGGCACCGCCCATGAATAAGCTACTTTTAGGAATGTTTGGTCTTGTCCAAACTACCTACTGGACAGTCTGGAAAACTAGGGTCTTAGAAGTTGGACTCAGGTGGCAGTAGGAGGAGGGGGAGCCATGACTGAAGGGGAGATGACGGCTGATATTTAGGCTAAAGTAGAAAGCGAGTCAAAGAACGGGGGCTTGAAGGATACGTGGAATACAAGGTGACAAGAGCGAATGTTCACTGAGCTCGTAAGTCTCGAACGTTTTTCTAAATGCCCTACCCATACTATTTGCTTAATCCTCACCTGACAGTCCTAGGTAGTGCCTGCTATTATTAAAATTCCACATCAGTCAGGGTACCAATAGGACACAGAAACATGTGCAGATATAATCATGAAGACAGCCTAGTGAAGAGATTATAGGGGTGACGGCAAGGTCAGGGGACCAATACAGATGGTTAGATATCAAGGAAAAGAGTGAGGTACCCTAGGACTGAAGGTCAGGGGAAAGAATAGTGTTATGGGAGCCCAGTGATTGCCATGATCATGGGTAAAGAATAGTGTTATGGGAGTCCAGTGATTGCCATGATCATGGGTAATGAATAGTGTTATGGGGGCCCAGTGATTGCCATGATCATGGGTAATGAATAGTGTTATGGGGGCCCAGTGATTGCCATGATCATGGGGAAAGAGCCACCACCAGAGCTGGTCTTGGAGGGCTGGGGTCACTGGCAGACCTGCAGCATGGAGAGGCAGGAAGAAGACTAAGACATACTTCAAACCCTTTTTCTTCTACAGCCTGACATGCCATTGGCTAAATCCAACTATGTCTCTCTGAGGCTATCTGTGGGGGTTTGTCTCTCCAGGGAAGAGTATAGGCTTCATTTGGGGGGTTGGGGGCAAATAGAGAATAACCAATACTATTTCCCATTTTACAGATAAGGAAATTGAGGCTCAGAGAGGTTAAGTACTTTCTCAAGGTCACACAGCTATAAAGTGGTGGGGTGAGGATTCATACCTTCATACCTAGTTATCTGAAAGCACTGCCTCTGCAGGATTCTGCAAGGAGGCAGGTTGATGGGGTAGGCATCCTCCCAAATCCTCTGAGTTAATAGTACACAAACGGCAGAGTCCCAAAAAAGAGTAGCCTGTGGCTGAAAGTATAACTGAATTCATCAAAAAGAGCAGTTAAGTTCAGAAAAACTCTCTGAGAAATAATTGTTTTATAAACAGAATTCACTTCATTTGCAGGAAAATGAATTTGCATGGAAATTTTAAAAAGTATTCTTGTGGTTATATTTGCATGATGCCAAACTTCTAGATGAAAAATAACATTAACTGAATCTTTCTCAATATCCAAAGTTTTGGCAGCAAAATATCTTAATATTTCAGTCAATTTGCCAGCCAAGTCTTGTAACAAAAACTAAGATCTGCATAAGTCTTTGTAATTAAAAAAAAAAAAAAAGCTTTTATCCAGTTTACATTACCTCATTTAATCTACATAACGATCTTGCTCTCTTAACAGTACTATTCCAATTACACAGATGAAGAAATGGAGGCTTAGAGAAACCAAATGGCTTGTCCAACATCTAAGAGCTCGTCTGTAGCAAGTCCAAGTCTCAGGACTCTGAACTGGCTGTAAGCCTCATGTTCTCTTTAATTCATTAAGAAACTTTCTTACCCAAGAGATATCATAGGTCTTTTGCAAAATGAAAACACAGAAAATAAAACAATCCTGTTGTCATTCTTTGCCAGGGATTAAAATGAAAATGTAATAGCTGTATTTGCTTTTAACTTGATGTCTCCATGTTTCTCATCATCTGCATTAAGCAAAACACAACAAGGAGCAACTAGAAACCCAGTAGGGGTCACAGCAGACCCCACAGTAGAAGGTGCACCCAGGCACAGCAGCATCCCTCCAGACCTCATGCTGAACCCCAAGTTTGAGCAGTAGCCCTGGGTGGGGCTTTATCTGAACCAGGCCTTTCTCTCATCAGGGAAGTGGTCTAAAATGCAAAGCTATATACAGGGCATAGGGTTCAAGAGTAAATAGACTCTTTCTGTCACTTACAACTAGCACGTAGTAGGTTTTTTCAATGTCTATCACTAAAATAAGTGAAGAGAACAAGAATGATTGTGTCTTCCTATCCCTGGGGCCACCAGGGTCTGTGTGTGGAAGCACTTGGAAAGCACAAAGTATTCTGTGAAAGTAAAGTGATATTACTGCTGTTACTGCGAACAGCATTGCAAATATCATCATATTTGTTCTCCTCATCCTCATCACTATTTCCAAGGCATCAACATCATTGCATGCACCTGCACATGCAAGTCAAATTGATAAAGACCCAATTCTTTTTTTTTTTTTGGCCGGGGCTGGGTTTGAACCCACCACCTCCGGCATATGGGACCGGCGCCCTACTTCTTGAGCCACAGGCGCCGCCCAAGACCCAATTCTTGTAATACATTTCTGCTCCTCTTGAACTATCCTCCATGCCTCTCTACTCTAAAGATGGAATCAACTGCATTGCCCTCTGGCTTCCTGTTGGGATTGGCCAATGAGAGGCCCCGCAGGAAATTGGAGCGGGAGAAGAAAGAGAGAGAGGTCAGGGTATTTATTCCTCAGCTGCTTTTTTGGCTGCTTTTTCTTGGGTCGCTCTAGTTGGTCTTAGTCTTGTAACAGAGACCACAGCCCCTATCAGGTGGCTCTCTCTCGCAGCTGTGTGTCTCCACAATATGAGCAGCTAACTGCTCCTTCCTCTCATTTCTTTAGATCTAGAGTGGAAATAATGTCTCACTATTTGCTAGCTATAGCATGCTTCACTATTCCTTGTTGAGTTCCCTGAACCACACCTACAGCTTTGTAGACAGACCCTTTATTAAACTCTTCCCAATTACCCCTGTTAAGTTTGCCATCTGTTTGCTGCCAGGACCATGACCGATATGAACAACTGAACATTTCAGTGGAGGGTGAGAAAAAGAAATACACTGGGAAGATGCTTTTCCTCCCTGCACAACAGACCCCTACCCCTTTCTCTGAAAATATTCCCACTACTGTTACGCTTCTGTGGAATGGAACTACTTGCTCCTCATCCCCTCCTATGACACACACTGTGGCCTATGTCCCCATGTCTGTGCCAGTGACAGAGGAATCAGATGATCAGCTGCTTGCCCTGAAATCAGGAGGGCAATGCAAGAGGGACTGTCACTTATCATGTGTCACCACCAGGGAAATAGACAACACTAGAGGGGTGAGCACCAAGAGACAGTGAGGACAGAACCAGGGGGTGAAAAGAAGGGGGGAGTCAATAAAAGGAGGAGTAACAGTAAGATAAACAGCTAGGCTGTCTAACAATATTAAAATACAAGTCACTTAAAAACAAAGGAAGTCTGGAATGAAAAGATCAAGTGTTTTACAAAAAAAAAACAACAACAAAAAACACTTGATATAGAAGGCTTTGAGGCACAGGTGCAGACTGTGGCTCCTACAGTTAAGAGAAGCTGGAAAATGGAAAATCTGGTAGAACTGGGCTGTCATAATAGCATGAGGTTAGCACTAAAACACACTTTATTAGCTCAGGTAGAAATCAAATATTTGGTTCCTAATAGATGATTAGACCCACTCTCCTGCTAATTTATATGAATCGTCTGCTTCCCATACAGATATTAACATCACGTAGACATAAGTGGCACTGGTTATTTTTGCAAAATGAGCTTAACGTTGTTGAAATAAAGAGAAACCACTGAGGTCTCTGCCTTCCAAATGCTGCATCCTATTTTAGTTCTTCTGATGGAATGCAAGGAAGAAAAGTTGGATTTGCACAGGAGACCCCTAGGTGATCTATATTTAAAAGCTCTTTCACGTGGAGCAGCACAGTTGGGAGCATACTTCAGAGGCTGATGGCATTATTTAATTATGCTGATGTTTCCCTGTGTTCCTCCTGAACTCTGAATGGTGTGCTAATACCCTGCCAGGTGGATGTGGGAGGGAGGTTCAGAGGGAGTGCCTTCCCTGCAAACATTCTTACTGCACTCAGCCGGATCATGCAGAAAGAAGATTGATGAGAAATAATTAAGCATACCAAAAAAATTATATCATGATGATTGAAGATTAGGAAATTTAAAAGGTAAAAAAAAGTTTAGGGATCTGTCATAGCTCTGGAGCCTTTTGTTATCAGAGTTTCAATCTTGTGTTTAGGTTTTCATGTACATGTTAGCAAATGATAAGTTTAAAATAACATCAAACATAGCTTGAGAGAAGGGGTTCTGAAGATATGCATCCCATATTTTGCCATGTTTTAAAAATTTATCTTTAGAGAGACGTATTTTTATTGTTTCTCAGTTTTCTAATCTCTAGTTTATTATGGTGCATATATCTTGTTGGGCTGTATGGCGCCAATTAAAAAAAATTCATATTGCAGGCTGGATTCCTATTTTTTAATATAGCTGTGCTTATATCACATACACTTCTTGATGTTTTTCATCTTTTTAGAGCCAAAATGGGGTATAAACATTTTAAGAGCATTTAATTCCAACACATATATATTCTTCATTTGAAATTGGAATCGATTTCCATTTTGTGCTATTAAAATAAATGTACTATTCCCAGACATTTAAGGGCCTTATGCTTGCTTGATTTCTCTTCTATATCATCTTCAGTTCATCAACCAAACCATAGCTTCTCAATCATTTTAGGACATAATCTATTTTTTTGCATTGTTATGAATATGAAATCAGATGCCAGAAAGACTCTTATTCCCCCATCCTTAAACTCTCTAGTGTCTGAGGTAAAAGTAAAGCCCAATGAAAATCAGTTTTTGTAATAATCTCCTTGGTAGTTATCTTTAATCCCTTTAATTTGATCTACTGAAGCCATTTAATTCTCAGGTGTATAAACAATATAACATAATAATAATACAAATAGGGCGGTACTTGTGGCTCAGTGGGTAGACTGCTGGCCCCATATGCCAAGGGTGGTGGGTTTGAACCCAGCCCCAACCAAACTGCAACAGAAAGGTATCCAGGCATGGTGGCAGGTGCCTGTAGTCCCAGCTACTCGGGAGGCTGAGGCAAGAGAATCGCCTAAGCCCAGGAGTTGGAGGTTGCTGTGAGCTGTGACACCACAGCACTCTACCAAGGATGATAAAGTGAGACTCTGTCTCTTAAAAAAGAAACAACAACAACAACAAATAGAAATAGATTCTAATTTTTACATTTTTCCTACACTATTTTCAAAAATTTGGCAGCCTACATAAAAGTCAAAAAAGAATAAGATGTAATGAACACCTGTATATCCTTACCTAGATTCGCCAATTTTGAAATTTTGCCACATTTCTTTGTCTCTCTCCATGTGCCTGTGTGTGCATATATATTTTTAAACACTTGGAAGGAAGTTGCAGACATCATCCACTTTACCGCTAAATACTCAGCATGTAATTCTGAGGAGCAAGGATCTTCAAATAGCCACGATATCCACGCATCCTTATCTTACCCAAGAAATGTAGTATTGGCACAACAGTATTACATAATACACAGGTCGTATTCAAATGTCCTCAACTCAATAACGTACTATACAAGTGATTACTTTTTATAAAGTAATACTTTATAAATTAGATAAATTCTTGTATCTAATCAAAGATCATGCATTGCACTTAGTTGTCATTTGTCAAATATCCTTTGCAGATTTTATTTTTGTTCTAACGTACATATAAAAAAGCAGATGGTGCCTAGAGGTGTGACAGACACGGCTGGCTCCCTGCCTTGCATCTCTGCGGCTCACCGATAGCCTCAGTGGACATTCCTGTGTGAAGACGGCTTCTTGCTACACAGGGCTGTCTCCAGAGCCTGGGCACTTAGCTTTTGAGCAGGGCAGGCTGGATGAGCTGGGGATTTTAACACCCCTGCAATGATTCTGAAACACTAGAGTTCATAAGTTGGCTCATGAATATTCGACATTCTCCTCCCTTAGGGGGATAGGCCCGAGGCCTGTTCTTCACACTACTGCCAGGGCAGCTGAGCCCCAGTTGTCCCCAGCAGTACTGGCCCATCAGCACACTTTAGGACTTTACCCCCTTCCCAGTCCCTCTCCTCCTACTCACTAATGTTTCTTGGGATTATCTCCCAAACAGACCACTTGCATCCACGTCCTTGATTAAGGGTCTGCTTTGTGGAGACCCCAAACCATGTTGTCCACCATCACACCCCTATCTGATGGCAAGCCAGGATTTGGACTCAGGCAGCTGGGCTGCAGAACTGATGCTCTTGATCTTGAAAACAAACATCATTTTACAAATGATTTACAAATTTCTCCAGAGGATTAAGTCACTTACCCAAATCTTGAGTCAGTAATTAGGGCTGAAATAGAAATGTAAACTTATATTTGACTCATTTGAAAACCCTCAGCAATAAAATCAAATAAACCCAACAGGGCCTCAAAATGTGGAAAATGATAGTAAAGATAACAGAAACTAGATTGCTTTCGCTCTGGAATTATAATATTTTTAACATTTTTCTTTAGTAAAAAAACTTAGTAAAGATTTTCTTTAATAAAATCTATACGTCAACAATTCATCAAACCATGATTGAGTCCCAAGGGCTAAGCTGGGTGAGGGTGATCATTAATCTCTACCCTCAAGCAGATTACAGTATAGTGAATGTAATTTATTACTGTAGTAACTCAACAACAACAGCGTTAATAACAATAAAACACACACACGAGGTACACGGTCCCTCCGACTCTCAGTAGAGATAGCTATGTTTGTTATTCTCTTCTCTTTTTGTCTAACATTCCTCATAGATGTCCTTGACATGACCCTTATCACTCTATATAGTTGTTGTCTGTCTATGTATCTGTGTCGTCCCACTGGACTTTGAGTTCCTCAAAGCCAAGGATTCCATTTTATTCTCACTAACTAGCATTGGCTTTAGCAAATGGCTATTAATTTATCTCTTTCTTCCACACGGCCAGGGACCATACTAACATATTAACTGCATTGCCTCCTTTAATCTACAAAGCAAAACAAAACCTTTTAAAGTAGCACCTATTACCGTGTTTATTTTCTTTAATAGAGGTTGGGGGTGAGGGTAGGGTTGCTAAAGTCACACAGCTAGTAATTTCAGGGATTTAATCCTGAAATTCAGTATGATACCTTGCTCCTTTCTACACCATGCAGCCCTGTAGCTGAGCTTTTCTAAAACCAGAGATCACTGAAAATGGTTCTGATCACTTTAAAATTGTGCAGAATATTGCTGCTGCCAAGCCTCTCAATATGGGCTGCACCCCCCAGCAGATGAGACAGCTGCCTTGTCTCAATTAACCTTTACTGAGATCGAGTTGGGTTGACATTAGCTCCCTAAGCACCTCTTCAATCACTCATTCATTCATTCATGGGTTTTCATTTCAAATCGCCCCTTTGTGAACCAAATTGGGAAATTCTCATTTTCACACATCGCCTATTTTGATGGATTCTGCTCGGTTATTTTCTATTTTCATGATTGTCCAGCAGCCGTTTATACATTTTTCCAACCATCAGCTCCTTTGCAGCAGTGGGCCTTCAACCTGTGATTGCTTTCAAGGAGGTATATTACCAGTTTTTTTTTTTTTTGACTGTGGTTCCCTGGTAGCTTCAGTTTTCAAATGAAATTGAACAAGATGAATCTTTGTCACTTCTAAATGTTTGAAATCTTGGCATACATATATATATATATATACACATATACACACCTTATATGTGTGTTTATACACTTTTAGCACCTTCATTAGTATTGCTGATGAGGAATAATTAGTAATTCATTAGTTCAGATTAGGCCTGGTGATGGGGAATATACCGATGGAAAAGTAGCTAGCCATTGATTGAATTGAGGGGTGGATGTGCCAGCCACAAATATTCCTGGTGAGGTGGCCAAGATGGTTTCATAAACAAAGTTTTACTGGATCATAGCCACTTTCATGCATTCCTGTATTGCCTATGGTCACTTTTGTGCTATGATGGTAGACTTGAATAGTCGCAAGAGACCATATTCCTACAAAACCAAAGTATTTATTGTCTGGCTCTTTACAGAAAATGTTTGGAATAGAGAAAAGAGCATAGTTATACAATCTCTGTTCAAAACTGACTTTGCCACCTAAACTGAGGGAGCTTGGGGAAATCATAACCTTTGTGAATTCTGGTTTTTTGATCTATAAAATTGTGCTAACAATGAAGGAGAACATGCAAAGAAAACACTCTGTAATCTGTAAACTTCTATCCAAATTGTAACTGTAAAATATGTGGGGAGAGCAGCATTAGCAACAGTATTGGTTATCTATTGCTGCATAACAAACTATCCCCAAACTCAGAGGCTGAATAAAACAATAATTTATTGCTTTTCACAGCTCTTTGAGTCAGCTGGGAGTTGGCTGATCTCAACTGGACTCAATGGAGTTGATATTTCGTCTTTGCTGGACTCAGTTGCACACTTTGCGGCTGTCTTGTAGAGTGTTTTTCTGTGCTTTTCATTCTCTTTCTGGGACCAGTTGGCTAGCCTGGGCAATAGCAGAAGTGTACGAGAGCAAGCCCAGTTATAAAGGCACTTTCGAGGACTCTCCAAGCATCACAAATGCTTCCATCAGCCAGAGAAAGTCCCCATGCTCAAGGTCAAGAAGAGCCACACCAGGAGGCCACTGCAAAGTCACATGGCAGAGGGTAAGGATACTGTCTGTAGTGAAGACTTGAGGTCCTTAATGAAATGTACTAAAGCTACTGTTTGAGGAAAAGAGATTTCTCAAACTGTGATGATGAGATTAAAAACTGGTACAACTTCCTTTTTATTGTAGTTTTTTTTTTTTTTTGGTAGGGCTGGGCACAAATCCACCACCCTCGGCATATGGGGCTGGCACCCTATTCCTTGAGCCATAGGTGCCACCCCAAACTGGTACAACTTCTTTGAGCCAAAGTTTGGTAGCATAAAAGAAACACATTATACACATTTATATAATGTGTTCATTCAGACAATTAAGTTCACAAACTCATCCTAGAGAAAGTGCCACGTACCTCATTGCTGAATATCACTACTCTCACCTTCAAAGTCCTCCCCTCAGGAAGCTAGGCACCAATGCTAGTGGCTAGTCTACCCTTCTGAGCAGCTGTGACACTCTTTTTCTGGGATGGTGATTAGAGCTATCTCTGACAATTAAGTCTGAAAACTCATCCTAGAAAAAAGTGCTTTGAAGTCAGTACTTTTTCTGGAAGGAGTTCTCAGACTTAATCGTCCAACATCAAACATACAGCATTTGACTCAGCAATCACATTTCTAAAAAGTTATGTTAGGTGAATCATCAAAGATTATTATAAAGATTTATCAATAAGGATGTTTACTAAAATATTGATGATATGGGTAGAAGACTGGAAACAAATGTCTAAAAATGGAGTCATACTGAATAAATTGTGGACCATCCACACGATGGAATAATGTGGAGCCATTAAAAATAAATGAGGATAAAGAAGAATAATGCTGAGAAAAAATATGCATGATATATTGCTTAGGGAAAATGGTCATAAAATAATTTCCAGAATATATTCATGTTTTGTTTAAAAATAAATATACTGTATATGCGTAGATAAGAGAATGCATATATGGTAACAATTTAAAAGTGGCTATATGTGAAAAATAAGATTAGTATTGAGGTTTATTTTTTTCTTTGTAACTTATTTGAATTGTTCCAATTTTTTAAAATGACCATGTATTATTTTTATAACAAAAATTAATTTACACAAAATAAAATAATGTAAACTTTCTTTTTTTGTTTTGAGACAGAGTCTCACTGCATCATCCTTAGTAGAGAGCTATGGCATCACAACTCACAGCAACTTCAAGGTTTTGGGCTTAAGCGATTCTCTTGCCTCAGCCTCCCAAGTAGCTGGGACTACTGGTGCCCACACACAACGCCCGGCTATTTTTTGTTGCGGTTGTCATTGTTGGTTAACTGGCCGGGGCAGGGTTGGTGGTGTATTACAAACCTGGCCCTGGCTGGGTTTGTGGTGTACTTAGTTGGTTGATGAATGAGATAAAAATTTTATATTATTTGCTTACCTCTCAGTGTATGTGGCTGGCGCCGTAACCACTGCGCTATGGGCACTGAGCCATCATGTAAAAATTTTGTTTAAAAGTATAGAAAACAAATATGGCAGAAGCAATCAGCATACATGTCATGGATTGCCAATTCTTCTTTTCAGATTTTTTTCTTTGTTATCCCGGAGGCATTGTAAGATAATGTGCACTTCATCTATTGATTGAAAATACATTTTATTTCAGATGAGTAACTTGTTGGACAGGAATCACTTATGGCTCTGTAGCTTTGCATCAATTGCACTGTTCTTGTTTAAGTTATTTATTGTGAATTAGAATTATGATTGCTCTCTGTCTCTACCTAAACATTTTTTATGTGTAACTATTCCCTTGCCACTTGCAAGAGCCTGTGTTTCAACTTTAAAACACATAAAAGAAGGCAGATTCCAATAGTGTTGTCAGTTTTTGTACTAATGTATTGAAAAATAACGTAATTGTCAATGTTTGAAATGTTAAAAAAAAAAATCTGAATTCAGACTTCCTCTGTGATTCACCTGCATTCTTTTCCCTGAATCTTTGGCCTACTCCTATCTTATATTGCATGTTGTTATACCTGGTAAGGTTTACAGTAGGGAAAGATGCTTCCCCCTCCATCACTATCTTTGGTTGATAGAAATGGATCCAACCAAGCATTAATTCTGTTCTCAAATGAGAACCACTTGTGAATGTTCATGGCTAAAATAAGGCACTGAATTGTTTGTTAAGCATACATAGAAGAACATGGTAGTGCCACTCTGGCCTTGGCAGACATGTAGGGTACGTATTCTAGAAAAAAATACATACATTGACAATAATAATAAATCTGATCATTACATATGCTTATATTTTTATAAAGTATATGCTTAAAAACTTATATTGTATAAGTTTAGCAAGATAAATGGTATAGCCACAAACCTTCACAAGCAGAAAGTGTGAGCACACATGCTCCAGAGTCTGCCGCTGGGAAATGCATCCATTCATATTCATGTGCTCTCTTTTCTCAATAACTTTAATGCACACTGAAAATTGTAAAAATTTGCTTGTAGTTTATGTAATAATCCCAGCTGTTTTATAGAAAATATCTTTAGGAGAATGAATGAATAAATTGTGATGTCCCCATCCCGAGGAAGGAAAGCTGTACAGTGATGAAAATGAATAAACTGGGCCGCAGTATCAACATGGATGAGTTTTTTGAAAATAATGTTGAACCAAAGCACAAGCTGAAAAAATATGCTTAAATGATCCCATTCGTATAGATTTTAAAAATATGCAAAACATTAGTAAGTATTGCTTAGAGATATCCATGTAGTAGCTAGACACGTGTCTGTGCACTCGGGGACCACTATCTACGCATTAGCTGGTCAGTAGGGATGATCAAATCCTCAAACTTAGCAGAGACATTGCTGAGAGAAAAGGGTGGAATACATTTGAGAAAGACTTTATAGAGAGCTTCACATGTACTACCAATATATCGATTCTTTAGTTGGTTGGTATGAGATAAAATTTTATATTATTTGCTTACCTATCTATAGGGCTCAAATATGTTGTAATAAAATAAAATATATATACACATTTATATATATTTTTACATATAAAAATGTATATTTTATTACAACATATTTGTATGTTGTATATATATTTTATATATATGTATATATATATTTTATTTTATTACAACATATTTACAACTTACTATATATATTTATTTGTTTTTATTTATTACATTATATATATGTTGTAATATGTGTATATATATTTACTTCTATACTTTCTTACAACATATTACATTTTATGTGTGTGTCTATATATACATACTGGAAGGTTCAGACAGATGCCCCTGGACACAAGACACAAGTACACAAGTATGACTAAAAGAAAGAAATATTTTCATTGATAGTAGATGAAAAGGTGGCAGCTATATTTAAAAGGATTTGCACATTTAGGTAAAGTGCATTAGTGTAAAAACTTGAACACAGTGTTTAAGAATCTGAACTCAGTGTGACTATGTAGACCAAAGAAAAGTTTGTCCATCAGGGACCTATCTATGCTGACACTAACATTTACAGTGAAAGGTCCTGAATTTCAAGAAACTGCTTACTGAATGTTGGAGAAAAGTTTCCATGCCTGAGAATTTAGTGCTGTTAATCTTCTGCCACATTTGTGCTAGGTCCATTAGACCATTTCAGGTCTTGTCTGTTTTTATTACTTGTTATATTTCTAGGAAAGTTAAAGCATTTAACACTGCTTGGGTGCCTATGAAGTTGATGAATTCCTCCGCTGCTGATGGTGTCTCATGCTGATCCTCTAATGGGTGCATTGAAATATAGTCTGCAGGGTTATTTTCTTTCCCTGGCCCATGCACAATTTTGTAATCATAACCGTGTAGATATTGTAAACCTCATCACTCACACACATTGCTGCCTTGAACTGTGAACTACCAAATATTGTCAAGAGTACTTGATGATCTGTTACCACAGTAAATGCCAAGCCATAAATGAATAAAAGATAGTGTATGAAAATTGGGAGGACTGGCAGGTCTCCATCAAACCCCTAAGGGTGGTTAGGACACTCTTAAAATCGGTCTTGCATAGAAGAAAGGAAATGCACTTTCGCCTAGGTTGGAACACAGGATATATTTTCACAGATGTAAGATAGCCTTCATAAATTTGATGATGGAGTCTTTAGGTAAATGGCCTGTAAGTTTGGATATTGCAAAATATACAAGACTTATTACCTTCATTTTCATTTGTCAAGTGGCTGGAAATACACAAAATTATTTTATAATGCTTGACATTACGATAGCTTCCCAGATGACATGACAGCAGAAAAGCCATATTTCTGATTGGATTCCAAATTCTAATTTCTTAAACTGAGATGTGTCATGTTTGGTGTGTCAGCTTCTCCATCTGTAAAATGGAGATAATAACAGTTTCTGTGTCCTGGGGTGTTTTCAGAATTAGTTCATGTTTAAAAACTTGAAAATGAAAAGCACTGCATGAAAAGTTAAGAAAACAAGCTAGAGAATATCTAAATTTTAATTTTCCTTTTTGACACCATAAAGCTCAATTATAAATGTATTTTATTCAGTGCTTTTGTTTACATTTTTCTTATTTAAAAAAAAAAAGAATGAAAACTAAACTTACTCTACCAAATGTTTCATTTGGCTTAGAGTTTAGAGTAGCTCTTATGTATCTTAATGAGTCCTAAAGACAACAAAATACTTGTCATTTCTAAAAAATTCACTTTATGCTCCTCTTTTACGTGTTTAAAGAATATAGATGACTTTCAACATTCTCCTCTTTCAAATATTTTTTTCAAAGTAAAAAGCTTACAGGAAACAAGATTAAAACAAATTACTTGATGCACACAAAATTTTACTCAGTATATAAATTCAATGCATATCCTTTTGTCTGGCTCCAATAGATACATACCTTTGATCTCACATCTCTGTCTTAATTATCAGGTTTCCATTTTGTTTCTTCCTTCCTTCCTTCCTTCCCTCTAGCCATAGAGAGACAGGGTCCCGTATTCCTGCACCCATGACCTCCTGTACTACATACATTGGAAGGTGATCATTTGTTCAAGCCATGGTGTTCCATCTTTTCACCATCTCTGTCAATTAACTGAATGAAGGTATAACAGCAGTTTAGTGAACACCTACCACACTCCAGATACTGGACTAGGTATTTAACAAATTTCATCCAATGTGTCTGCTACTGCAACCCAAGGAGGCACACACTGTATCTATTTTGATTTCATAACTGAAAAATGAGGCTCGGAAAAATCAGTAATTTTTTGAGGTTTCAGAGGTAGTAGGTAGTAGAGGCAGGATTCAAACCCAAGCCCGTTCAGTACTCTTTGATAACTCTCCTCCTTGGTGTCAGTCTGCAGGTAAATCAAACAGCTATGGTTTTATAATATGTTCACAATTCTTTCATGCCTCTTTCTTCAAAAGGCAGTGCTAACCCCCAGCTTAGAATCTGCAGTAGTGACCACCTGGGTTCTAGGGCTCATGGAAGGCATTGCATCTTCCTCCTGGCTCCTTCTCTTGGTTCACCATGTGGGGTTGGAAAAGCAGCCACCACATGGGAGGACTCTCCGTCAGACCTGTGGAGAGGTCCCCCTGGGCCTAGGAATTCCTGCCAACAACCAACATCAACTTACCTGTCACATGTGAGTGAGCCATCTTAGAAGTGGTTCTTTCTAGTCCTGTGAGGTCTTCAGGTAACTGAATCCTTGCCAATGTCTTGACTACATCCAGAGCCAGAACCACCCAGCCAGCCTGCTCTCTGATTACTGACCCACAGAAACTGTTTGAGATGATCAGTGTTAATTGTTATTTTAAGCTGTTAAAATTTAGGGTAATTTCTCAGACAGCAATATACCACCTAGTAGAACAGATAGAATTGTGTGAAGTGATCATGACCAGAGAATCCCAGGCCAAAATCAATACGAAAAAGTTGAAAACAGTGACTGTTCTAGCTACTTAATATCAATTGGATAAGTGAAATTCCTAACATAGGAGCAATTAATTTTAAAATAACTGGAATTGATCACAATTCAAATTGAGCTAAATATGTGATTCTTTAAAAAAGATCAATGGGTTGTCTTGGGATACATTCATGGAAACATTCTGTTCCTTCTCTTTTCTAGACAGCTCAGACCACAGCCGGAAAACCAGCTGAGTTCTGTGCATCCCATTTGAAGACACATATTAACTGCCAGAACACTACCCAGGATCTTGACAGGCTAGAAATTGGGCCCAGTGAACCATCATTTGAGAATATGGGGTGCTCTGGTTCAGAGAAAGAAACATCAATGAATACAGTTTTTTGTCTTTAACTCTTAAAGAAGTGGGAGAGGACTTCTATTTGGCTCCACAAGGTAGAACCAGAATCATGAAAAGGCCTGTCTAGGAAGCTTCTGGTACGCCAACTTGGCACTATCCCGGAGGAGGTGGCGCTAATTCCCAGCAAAGCTCTAGAAAAGATAATTGCCCATGCATAGGAGGTTAGACTACAAAACCCACTATCCCTGTACCACTAGCTATTATTCAGTGGCATAAGAAACCCAGTTTGGGGTTGGTGTTGGGTGGTGGGAATTATATAGGTGGCCTGGACTATTCATGTATTTCTTCATTCATGCCCCAAACTTGACCCCAGAAGGACTTACTATTTTTTATACAATGTATCGGTAATGCAGGTGAGGGTCTATCCTGCAGGTGGGGTGGTGGGAGGTGGTCAGTCTTCCGGGAGATGTCTTCTGCTTTGTATTGACAAAGATGTAAGCTGCCCTATCAGCGAGCTATTTCCCCAGAGCAAATGACAGGGAGCTTACTGAAAGTTGGGAGAGTTTTATTTTACACTTTATTTTTAAGTTTCTTTGTGTAAAATTATACCCATATTCACAATGCATTCATGTCAGACTTGCTGTTTTCAGTGTGATTTCTTTTCCTCAGTTTTGAGATTCTCTTTCTTCTTTCTACTTTATCCACGTTAGACCTCCTAACCCCAAAAGGTTATCCATGTTAATTCAGCAAACACATCCTTCCATATGCCTCCCTGTGCTCATAGACCTCTAAACACATATGGACTAAATATACCCACATAGTGCTTCTTGGTATTGGTTTATGACTGTGGAATTGTATTATCCATAATTTCCTGTGTCTTTCCGGTAACATTTCTACTTGCAATGCGCAGGAATACTCTCTTTTGCCTAAGGTATAATGGCTCTTTTAAATTTTTCGTCAGACCAATGCATGCTTTCTCATTGTTACTTTAATTTGCATTTTCCTGATTTGTTGACAATTTTGAGCTTCTTTTTATATGTCTGGTGCCATTTGACTTTTACTCTTCTGCGATTGCTGATTCATATCTTTGGCACAATTGCTATTGGGTCTTTACCTAGTCAATCTTAAGGAGATACGGTACATGGTAAGTATTGTCCCCTTTGTGAGAGCTAGGGACTAAGTAGACACATATAAACTAAAATAAGAATGAAGACTGCATTTTCAGTCTTTCTCCTGGGAATTCCTCATGAATCCCCTTCTGTGAGAGCAGAGTATTGACCAAATGATGTTGTCATGATCATCTTACATTAAATTACTAGTATAGCTTAAATAAAAATTATGTGAAAATAAATGTTATAGCATTTTTCATTCTCTACTCAATAGATCATTAGTATACCAGCTAGGAGAATGGACACATATTTAACTTCATGGGGAATGCATATTCTTCAGTTCACATCACTCAGATCTTACTCCTTGCAAGGTAATAGCACTTGCCTTATTTTGATGAAGGATTACATGGACCTCTGTCTAGGTCATTTACAATGCATAGCACCATTCAAAAATAATTACTCTTTGATCACCATTTTTGTAAATGTTTTATTCTAGCCCATACTTTTCTCCCTGACTGGAGTGAAGGGAATTAGAGAGTGAGCTAGGAGAGGGACTGTTCAAGGTCACCAATCTCAGATTCAATGCAGCAAGATAGCAATAAGTCCAAAGATTGCACAGATGAATAAGAAAGCAAGATTAGTCAGGAGTAAGGTTTCACCTCTAAACTTGCTGGAAATGCACCACAAATCTGGTGCTGAGCTTTCTTGCAGCCAAATGAAAAAGGGGAAAGCAATTGCCTATAAACTCCACAGTATTCACAAGTTAAATGTTAATCTTTTGCTCCGAAAATAGTTCAGGTATCCCTATAACTTGACTTGAAATTAATTTTTTCCCCCCCATAGAGCTATTCATGTCACAGAGGACATATGTTTCAACCTTATTTTATTACTTACTTAAGAAGGGGATGCAGGCACTAGGTCATCTGTTTCATTATTATTATAATTTTTTATTTATTATATGACTTGCAGGTATCATCTAATAAGATGTTATGGGTATATCCTTCTATCCAATCATTAGTTATGTATAATTTGGCAGAGCTAAGTATATAGTAAAAGGACAGAAGAAAAAAGAAAAAGAAAAACTTTTTTTTTGAGATAGAGTTTTAGTTTGCACCCTCGGTAGAGTGCTATAGCGTCACAGCTCATAGCAACCTCAAACTCTGGGATGTAAGTCATTCTCTTGCCTCAGCCTCCCGAGTAGCTGGGACTACAGGCAGCTGCTACAATGCCCAGCAATTTTTCAAGACGAGGTCTCTCTCTGGCTCAGGCTGGTCTCAAACCAGTGGACTCAGGCAGTCCACCTGCCTCAGCCTCTCAAGTGCTAGAATTACAGGTGTGAGTCACCACACCCAGCCTAAAAAACAAAACTTTCCATATAAAAATACTATGTCTTTAATCATCATCATCACCTTTGGGCATAACCATCACTTGTGATATAAATGAACTATAATATTTTGCCCAAGGTTGATACATAAATTTGTTGAGTTGATAGTGTTAGGTGGAATACCTCCAATAGTATTTTTAAAATATAAACAGACTATACTTAGAGCAGTTTAGATTTACAGAAAATTGAGCAGATGGCATAGCAA